>NW_018128336.1:153840-173815 GCF_001952655.1 Monopterus albus
CACCAGAGTTACCAATTACAACACATTCCGTCTTACTTTCATTAATATGTAAGAAGTTATGTGATAACCATGCCTTAATGTCCCTCAGGCAATCCCTCAAGGTCTGAAATGAGTTGCTCTTATTGACATTCAATGGCAAATAAATTTGAATATCATCCGCATAACAATGAAAAGACAACCCATATTTCATAAAAATCGATCCAAGGGGAAGTAAATACAAAGAAAAGAGAACTGGCCCCAAGATGGATCCCTGAGGCACACCACAGTTCAAAGGAACAGCAGAAGAAGAGAACTCATCAATATGTACAGCAAAACTCCTATCAGACAAATATGATTCAAACCATTTAAGAACATTACCATAAAGTCCTACAGAATGTTGCAGACGGGACAACAAAATACGATGGTCTACTGTGTCAAAAGCAGCTGAAAGATCTAGGAGAATCAGAATAGCAGTATTACCTTCATCCACAGTAAAAACAAGATCATTAAATACTCGCAACAACGCTGATTCCGTACTGTGGTGTGTCTTAAAACCAGACTGGAACTTTTCAAATATGCCATTATTCTCTAAAAAGGTCTGTAACTGTATAAAAATCGTTTTCTCTAAAATCTTAGACAAAAATGGTAACTTAGAAACTGGTCTATAATTCGATAAAACAGTACTATCAAGATTGGGTTTTTTAAGAATTGGTTGAACCGCTGCATGTTTAAGTGCCATTGGGACAATCCCAGAAGCCAACGTGCCATTAATAAGATTGACAATGTCCAAACCAATACTATGAGAAACCTCTTTAAACAGAACTGCTGGCAAAACGACCACATGGATTCTGATCTGACTGTTCTGATGGCACTGCACAGTCGGTCGGAGAGGAATTGGTTCTAGGAGCACATATGTAGGTGGCTCAGATCTGGTCTGAGGACACCTGGTCTGGTCTGTTCACACTGCTGTGGACACACCAGGTCTGGGAAACCTCAGCCGGGACGTGGATGCAGCTTTAGTGTTACTTTGCCAACACATGGAATATTATTAATCACAACCTGTACCACATTACAGAAGTTAAACTACTCCGTCTCAGCTCTCCATCCTGTTTCTGCTAGGTAACCTCAAAGGAGAAGAGGGAGCAGCTGAGCGCACCGTGGAGGACACGTTCATCAGGAGATTCATGTTCGGGACCTTCCACGGCTGCCTGGCCAACGAGATCGTGATCAAACGGCGCGGCAACGTGCTTGTAGTGTGCGCTTTACTGTTACAGAAACATTCCCCTCAGAAGTTTTACTTCTTAATAGGCTACTCAGAGTCTCTGCTGTCCTACTTCTACAAATGTCCCGTCAAGTTAGAGATTCAGACCCTGCAGGATAAAGTTGTGTACAAGTACATCTGATGGCACTGCGTAGCACTAAGACCACATTTCTCCATGACAGAATTGACCACTTTTTGGATTTTTCTCTTGTATAAACACAGATGTTGTTCCTGTTTCCTTCCTGCTCAGAGTGATGTCAGTGAAATCCAGGTTTGGAAATCAGGGGAAAAGTTATTTAAACAAAACAACTAAATAGTCCAAGTCAGCTTGTTGCCAAAGCAGAAGTGTTTCATACAGAAACCAGATGAACTAGACCTGTGCCAGGAAATCAGCCTTATTATAATTAGTTCAATAAAAGACATTTAATCTGCCCCAAATTACCATGGAAACCATTATTTTTATACACACGGTATGATACTTCTGGTCAGATGTACACACAGGCTTCATCTTGAGTAGTCAGTGTAGTACACCGACAGCACGGGTCAGTTTGCACATATTTGGACTTTAGTGCATGATAAAAGTCATGTATAGTATTTACTTTAGATTAACTCATCAAGGCAACTCAACATTTTACACCAGTATATTTACTTTAGATTAACTCAAGGCAACTCAACATTTTACACCAGTGGAAGTTCTCAGCTCCTAAAGCAGAAGTAGTAATACCACACACTAAAATACTCTGTTACAAGTCCTGCATTCGAAATGTTGAGTACAAAAGTATAAGCCTCAAAATATAATTGAAGTACCAGATGTTAAAGTAAAGCCTGTGTCCCAGTAACGTCTCTGATACTGGATCATAGTGACTAATTACTGTGTCCATCACTTTAATGCTGCAGCTGGTAAAGGTGGAGCTGATGGTAACTACCTTATATACTTATACTGTGAAGTACTTTCCATCCTACTGGGATCAGTAAAGTCTGATGGTTCTACTGGGTTTGGTTTGATTCATCTGATTCTGGACCTGAAGTTATCAGGTACATGTAGTGTAGTAAAAAATAAATGGCTTGACTGTTCTTAGGAAATATCCAGAGGACAAGTGCAGTTAAATGCTTCTTTTGATAGATTTTAATTGATCACAGTGGAAATACATTCACATTTAAAGGCACATGCGCCTTGTCAGTGCAAATAACAAGGCACTTGGGATTAAGGCATTCATCTCAGATGTTACCCGACAGCATTTCCCTTCAAGGTTCCTCACAATTAGAAAACATCTCAAAAGTATCACAGCACTTTTCCTTCTTAAAAAGGCTCTGTACTAATGTGACTATTAATATTCAGTGTAAAATACTGTACTAAGCAAACACCTGAATTAAAAATTTTAAAAGCTGTTCTTTCAATCTGAGGCACAAAGTAGGCACATGCCAAACTGTGTCCATTTGGAAAAACTGTTGCTTTAACTTCACTCAAAGTGCAGTAGAGACAAAGCTAGGAGTTCAACAAGGTTTGGAAAACCAGAGCTGTGCTCTGCACACGTCCAGTAACCCAGTGGAATGGTCCAGCATTTTGGAAAATCTTGTTATAAGACATCTGTAAAGGGACGTCCAGCAGCTCTGAAGCTCAAAAACTCATTCATCATCCCCCGTTTAATCGGATCAAACCCTGATGTGTCAAAATGACAAGTTGTGACTTTGGTGTTAATGCCAGACTGTTTCTCACCAGGTAAACCAGCCAACTCCCACACAAACTGCAATTTGTCATGTTCACACTTAACTTCTTGTAAGAATTAAACCGTGTTGAGTGGGGAGCTTCAGAGCTGCTGGCAGGTGGACTGTCAGTCCGGGACAGATGTTTCTGCTGCTGTGCTAAAGTAACTGATGAAATGCAGAGACATGAGTCTTTTAATCCAATACTCTGCAAGAAAACTATGAAGATCCAATCCTAAAATGGTGGAACCATTCCTCTAAAGGGATGATGAGAGGCAGCTACAGTGCACCAGCAAACCTTTGGTTGTGCATCTTCACATCTGACAAATACTGTAGCATGTTTCTGTGAACACTAACCATGTTAAAGAAGGTTTATAGTGCAGATTGGAGAAACCAGCAGGGACCGAGTGGCAGAACAAGTCCTGGCTGCACAGGAAGGAAGAGAAAATCTAAGTACTGTTCAGAAAAACGGGCCATTTTCACAGCAGACAGTTGGACGTCACAGGTGTTACTGGTGACAGCTCAGGGAAAGTCCAACATTCTGGGAGACACACTAAGGATTCAGACAAAACTGACATGTAAGAATGATTTGTCTTGTCCTGGACATTATGTTATTGGTCCCAACAAGAAAGAGGCGGGCATAGTGGTTCTGGTTTAGTGATATCTGAAGGTGCTGACAGGCGGAGACCAGCAGTTTCCACCTGCTTCCTGTCTTTATGCTGCATATTTTCCAGGCAGACACGACAGCGCTATCAATCATCTGCTTCACAGCAAGAAAGCAAATAAGTGTATTTCCCAGAACACACTAGTCCTCTAGTGTCTGTGTTGTGTTCAGGTGTCCCACTGAGACAGCAAACACACTAGGACCCAGAACCTGAAGCAGCTAAACAAAACTTATTACACCTGAGACGTGTCCAAATGTCTTCTGTTGCAAAGGCCTACGCTACTCTCCTACGAAGAACCGACCCCGCCACCCACTGTGAGTGTGATGTAGTCAGTGTTTGGCAGCTTCCTAGAGCGTGCACACTCAGTACTGTGGTGTGCGTCTCCTTTGCTTGATGTCACGGCAGCTGTTGCCCGCACAGGACTGGAGCTTTATGAGGCGCTGGTTCATGATCTGCAGGACGGAGGGATCCACCTGCTTCACGATGTTCTGCAGCTGGTGGGGGTCTGACGTCAGGTTGTACACCTCTACAAACGACTGGGGACACAAAGGGGGACAGATGTTGAGCTTCACAAAGGGACTGTCGCAAACATAGCAGAGTCACGCTGTACCTCGCTGTCGGCAAACTCGCAGTACTGCAGGTTGTGTTCGCTGTCGAGGGTCCTGATGCAGGCGTAGGTGTTGTTGTAGGCGTCTTCGCACACACAGTCAGGGAAGCATTGCTGAAGGAAAGGGGATGCTGAGTTAGTGCTGCACCTACAGAACGCAGTCATCGTTTTTTCAGATTAAAATTCCCCTGTGGGGAGCAACATGAGCAAACTACAATGCATGCACCATCACGTGCACGAGGAGAGGGTAGCAACGCAAATACGAGGCTGAGGACTACATTTCCTGAACCGTGATGCTGACAGTTCAACTGATGATCGGCAGCTTTTCTTGTGTTAGCTACTCACAGAGAGACCAGGTCCTAGTTTAGGACAAATGGGGTCTGTGGTTGGATGTCCCTCTCCAGAGTATTCAACGAGGAAGAACGGACGGGCGGTGCCATTACGCAGTGAGGGGGCCTGACAGGGAGACACGTACAGAAGTTAATGAAGACAAAAGACAAAAGCATTAGGACATAGTGAAAGGAATAACTGACCATCTGGGAAAGAAAGGACTGCCCGTCCACATTCACAGAGGACAGGTTGACACCAGATATGTCCAGTATGGTGGGGGCCAGGTCAATGTTCAGTACCGGTGCCTGCAGGAGCCACGTGTCACAGAGTCATTAACAAACTGAAACCAACAAGTACACACACACAAAAACAAGTGCATGCAGTGGAGGATTTGTAGTGACCTGCAGAGTCTGGTTTGGTTTGATGCCAGGACCACGGACCATGAGCGGGATCCTGATGTCAAACTCGTACAGCTGCCTCTTATCAATGGGCAGAGAGAACTGACCTGGAGCGGTGGAAACAGGACAAGTGAGATAACAGCTGGAGGAAGTGCACGGTATGAAACAGTCTGAGGACCAGACGGGGAGCTCGTTCACACCTGTGTGGTAGCCGTTGTCTGAGGTGTAGAAGATGTAGGTGTTGTTCAGTTCTTTTATACT
Organism: Monopterus albus; assembly: GCF_001952655.1. Taxonomy (NCBI): domain Eukaryota; kingdom Metazoa; phylum Chordata; class Actinopteri; order Synbranchiformes; family Synbranchidae; genus Monopterus; species Monopterus albus. The sequence continues at coordinate 159,046 of NW_018128336.1, forward strand.
GTCAAGCTTTTTGACCAGTGCCTCCACCATGTCGTCCACAGATAACAGGGTCCGCCACCTGCAGGAGACAACATCACTCAGCGACTCACACACTCATTTTCACTCTCTCATGCAGTGGACTGTTCAGTGTTCATGGTTAGGCAGAGCCCAGGCTGAGGTGATGAAAGCAGAGCTCGATAAAGAAAAGATCAGATTTTGATGGGCTTCGTGTTTGCCGACATGGATCCAGAGTAAACAAAGACCTCTGTATTGACAGAGTATGTGCATGAGTGTCCTTCTCCATCACATGCACGTGTGAGACTCCACTGCATGGTCACTGGAGGTTAGCAGAAGCAACCAAGTTGCTCTCCCATCTCTTAAAAAGGACTGTTTAGGAGCTGTACCTTCTCCTGTAAGCATCATCCAGGAAGGCGAGCGAGCTGTCGGTCATGGGGTTGACAGGCTGGCGCAGCAGCCAGTGTTTGGCCTGAAACACACACACACAGACATTCATTGGATTGAGAAGACCATTTAAAAAAGCAGATATTAAACTTAACATTTGGTCTTATCTCCCAGACCTTCCCCGGTTTGTTGAAGCTCCCATCTCGTGGGGCTTTAACGTTGCTGAACTCTCCCTGGTACTGAGGTGCTGCTGTCCAGGGGGAGTGAGGAGCTGGAGGAGACAACATCAGGAAGAAGGGATGCTGAGGACTCCTGTCATCCAGGAAGCGTAGAGAAAAAAAATGGAGGCATAAGCCGAGACTGAATATGCTACTGCTGTACAAGGAGTCACAGTCTGAACCAGGATCAGAAATCAAACAGGGTGAGCTGCAAACACAGCGGTGAGTCATTACACCTCAGGATATGAGAGACCACCTCAATCAATTTGGCAGAACCAGGATCAGAAATCAGGAATCAAACAGAGTGAGCTGCAAACACAGCAGTGAGTCATTACGCTTCAGGATATGAGAGACCACCTCAATCAAACACTGCTAACCACATGCTAGTAGTTGTGAGTGATGCTCCAAATGCCACACGGAGCTAAATCTGTGTGTTCGGTGCTCGAATGGCTTTAACTCAGCTGTCTAACGTATGAAACGTCTCAACAGTAAGTCCAGCTCACCAGCTGGGCGGGTCCTCATCTGGGCGGGTTCTAACTTATCTCTGCTCACCTCAATTTAAATTTCAGTTTAGTTTCTGTCGTTTCACTTCTACATTTTATTGCAGTACCGAACATCTTCTAAGTTTTCAGTCACCGTTTAGCTGACATGATGCAAAGCTGAGACACAGAGCTACTTTCAGAGGACGCCGACATCAGCAGAGGCTTGGAGCAGCAGTGGGACAGGTCCTCACAACAACACCATCACAGTCCTGCAATTAAACGCTTACTTAAATAAAAGTTCACAAGTATTATCTGCTAAATGAAGTTAAAATATCTAAATAAAAGTACTCACTGTGCAGCAAAATGTCTGCAACTAAAGCTATTTTCATTATCAATTCATCTGCCGATTTTCTTTTTTAAATCATAAAAAATATCAGAAAATTGTGTAAAATGATCCATTGACGTCTCTTGGAGTCTAAGAGGACGTGTTTAGAGTTCTTGTTTTGTCTGACCAACAATCAAAACGGCAGAAATATTTTATTTATAACAGCATTAAATGAAAAAGCAGGAAGTCTTTATATTTGAGAAACAGAACTTTGACATTTCTGCTTAAAAATTACTGAACGATTAATCAGTTATGACATTTTTAAAGATTTTTCTACCAGATAATTGAGTTATTTTATTTCTGCAGCTCTAGAGACATTATAGGACAATTACAATATTAATCCTGGTGCATCCGTGAACTCACATTTTCAGATCTCTGCTGCTTTTCCTGATTTGTTTAGACGCCTCTATACGTCGTATACAGCCGTTAAGATGATGATGCTGAACTGGTGAAAACAATAACTGCAGCTGCTGTTTCATTTTAATAACTTAACAATCAGTTTCACTTACTGCTTAATGAGGAAGTGCTAAAGTGGGACGCACACTCAACACAGCTGTTTACTTCTGTTCACTGCAGACAAACCCCCCCCTCACACACTGAGGATCCTGCATAGGTACAACCCAAGGAGACGTGCTTCCTCGACAGTTCATCAGCAGATGATTTAACAACAGTTCAGGCTGAACTATGATGCTGCATTTAAAGCAGAACAGCAAACAGCTTCAACTCTCACGTCACCTGATGACGACAACATGCGGCAGGAGCATCAAACTTCCCACAACTCAATAAATACATAAAGCAACAATAAGCCTTCACACAAACACTAAGATCTAAACGTAAATACTCAAACCACACGACCTGCATCAGCCGGTTTTCTTGTGTGGAGCAGCTGACTGGCAGACAAAAGACTAGACTACTCAGTACTAGACCGTTTGTTTTTCTGTAGTACTCCTATATAATATCCAGAGGCATGAAACGCTGCCAGCTGACGTTACTACTCACGATGAGGTTTGTCAGGTAGTCCTTTTCATAACTGTCGCTGTGCTTTTCTTCTTTGCCGTTGACCGACAATGTGTAGTTGTAGTACTGGGAGTTCCCCACCTGCAAATCACACAACAAACGATGTGATGACACAGGTACTTGGAAAAGTAGCATTGTGTGTGTGTGTGTTTAATGCTCACCAGTGCGTACCACTGGTCCCAGCCGGGCGGAACATGGGCGACGTCACCTGCCTCCTTCTCACCGTACTGAAGGCAGAAGAGACACAACCAAGATAAACTGTGGAACAAGACTAACCAGACCCCCTCCATAAAAATCCGTATAAAGGTTTAAATCAAGTGCACGTGTCCACACCTGGTTAAGATACTTCCCAGCAAAGAACGTCTGGTACTTCTGTTTGCTGAGATAGATGGGGAAGGCCTCGGCCTCGGGGCCCTTCTGCCACAGAGGACTGGAGCAGTTCCCAGACAGCGAGTTGTTCTTCACCTCGTGGTTGTGGGGGTACCGACCCGTCAAGATGCTGCTCCTGCTGGGGCAGCCCAGTGGTGAGGCTGTGAACTTCACAGGAGAAGGAAGCGAGAGCAGCGACCGGAGGCAGACGAGAATAAGGGAACAAGGCAAAGGAAAAACATGAGGGTGGAGAGGAAGATGTGCAACTCACACTGGAAGGACTGAAGTAGAAGTACAACAACACGACAAGTGAAAGTGCCATGTTCAGAGTGTTAAAAGTGAAATCTGACATCATCACATTATCAATCCTGATGCACCAAAGCTTCAGCAGCATTTTACTGTTGGAGCTGCTCCAGGTGGAGCTGGCTTCAACTTCTCTTACATACAGTTTTAGCCCAGTGGTTCCACACCAGGGGCTATGAGATGACTCATGTGACCGGAAAGAAGAAAAACAAAGTTCAATTTAAATTCATTTTTCTCTCATCTCAGCGTTGTTGTGAAATGTTTCCACTTTTCTCTTTAGGCCTCAAACAGCAGTTTAAATGAAACCAGGTGAGAAGCTGAGAAAGGAATTTCCTGGACTGAAACAACTAGACACTGTTCTCACCCTGCAATGGTGAATGTTTGGGAATCACTGGTTTAATCTTTAAAAATACAGAAGGTTAGGAGTTTATGTTATAAAAACAGTAACTATAGCTGTCACTTAAATGCAGCAGACGTATAAAGATCCATGAAACAAAACTGTATTTAACTGCAGTACTTGAGTAAATGCACTCACAGCGTTCACAAACGTTGCTCCTGCGTCTCCTATTAAGGCTTTAGTTTTCTTCATGGGCACCTGCAGCACAGAAACAGACACACGTGAAGCGACGCCTCTCCCAGCAGGCACAGCAGTCACGAGAAAAGACCAAACACACTCTGTGAATTAACTGCTGTATAAACAAACGTTGCTGTGGCTCTGCAGGCAGAGGACAGACAGCATGAACCTATCAGCTGTGGGCCGCTCCTGACGACCATCACACATCCAGTGCTTTCATACCGTGTTTGTGTCTACTTTTAGCTGTTTTACATCTCTTTGTAGTCATTTAGCTGATTTCAGGGTCCTTTTCTCTCTACTTTTGGTACTTATGAATGTATTTTGTTCTCATTTTGCCCAGCCACAGCTGGAGGCTTCATATTTTCATCCACCCACTTGCATCTGAGGAATGACCTGATTATATTTTGGAGTTGATAAACCAGTCTGTGTGTGACTGTGGGCACATCTAAAACTCAGCTCACATATTTGACAGAGGGTCTTACCTCTGCTGTGAGCCTAACATGAGATATACTTCTCTTTTTTTTAATCTGCCTCTTTGCTGTATTTAATTGTATGCATTTTACTTTTCTATTACTTCTACGTGTTTATTAGTCTTGTTGTTTTAATGTAAACCACATCCTTGTGTATGAAATATGCTGCAGAACAGACATGCACAGCCCAACTCAAGCTTCTGTTAACCAGAAAATACAGCAGCAAAGTGCTAAAGCCACCAACACGTGACAAGGAGCCATAAACACACCGTCACCCCTTAGGGGAGTTTAAACCGTCAGACCGTGTGACAGTAAATGACGGTGAGTCGCATGAACTTGTTCCGGGACGGCCACTCACCATCCCCCCCAGCTGAACGTCCTGGTCGTCGGTGAGGATGAGGACGATATTGCTCGGTTTGGCACTGTCCGCGCACCTGACGCAGCAGGTGAGCAGCGCGAGAAGTACGGGGGTCGCCAGATGTGCCCTCTGTCCGCTTCTTGTCGCCCCGGCTGTGCTCCTCGGACCCGCCATTGGACCACCACGGCTCGGACCCCGCTGCTACTGCTGCTAAGAGGACGTGTGCAGTTAAAACGAGCGTGGTCAAGTCGCACGCACGCTGAGAAACACACTGCGAATTTAAGGAAGTGGAGTCAAAGTGTTGGTGACAGAAGGTCATATGATCAGACGGTGGGCGGGGGGGGCTGATTAAACTTCTGTTGTATTACGTTGCCCGTTATATATCATATTCTACTGTTGTTTTAAGATTAAACTTTAAGATGAGACTTGATTGATTTGATTTCATTTAATTAATTTGCTGTCATTTTATTTTCAATCCAACCATAAATATTAAGATTATATTAGTGACAATAACATTGAGAATTGTATGATAATGATATTGGTCAAAATTCAGACTTTAAAAAACAAATACATAATGTAAAACACGAGGAAACCTTTGTTTGATAAGGATCAATTAAAGGTTTATTAAAGAGTTTCTGACGTCACCACACTGTTCCCCGAAGACATTTTTTACTGTGACACTGTTTCTAAAGTACGTCTTCGAGCAGTATATCATAATTAATCACTCTAACTCTAATAGATTTATACAGTAGTCTAATTACGAGACTATTAGAATGTAAACAAAGGTATGAGATACTAGATGAAGGCAGTGAAGTAAAGATTAGATCACAAAACTCAAAATCACTCAAAACAATGTCAAAATTGTGACATCAAGTCAGAATAATAAAGCGACAGCTCGAGACTTTTAAAGGCTACTAAGTCAAAATTTCGAGATAATAAGTCAATATTGTGAGGTAATAAGTCAGAATTATGAAATACTAGGCCCAAACTGGGTTTTATTCATCTTTTTTTAAGACACCGCAGCGGGTGTTGAGTTGTTTCCAGTCGGAGCTATTTAGATAATGCACCCGTGGTGTCACAGCTGCATCTGGTTGAGCTCCTGCACCGAAGATTGCAGCTGTATTTCCCACTAACCTACCTCACAAAGTGGAGCTCACTATGTTTCGTCCTTATGATAAACAGCTAGCTAACAACACGGAAGTCCTGGATGTATTAAAGGAATGAACAGCTAATGGCAGAATTAGACAACATAAAATAATATATTAGTTTGGATTTTTAAAAGGGTTTTATCTGCTGATTCGACGTGTTATTTACCACAGACTGAACCATGGTGCCATTAAAGCGAAGAAGAGTCGTCTCCTCAGCTGCTGTCAACACTGGGACTGACCACAGTGGAGACAAAGGTCCCACCAGGTTCCCTCGGCTCGTTTTATTCCTTCTTGAGAAGCTTCAGGTGTTCCCGCAGCTTAGAGGAGCAGATAAGGAAGGTTAAAACACGTGAACATTGAATGAGTGTATTAGATAAATTGGTTGTAACAAGAGGAAACAAAAAGAAAAGCAACTGTCTCAGTTTTTCAGGTTACAGCACATTAGAAACTTTGGCCAAAGGTTTCCTGCTTTTCCCGAATTCTCAGAGGCCATAATGAATCAAAATGGGAAGATGAGCTTGGTGAGAAACAACCATCCGATCATGTGTGTTAGACACTTTCATCCAGTTTAAAAGATTTTACAAACTGATGTGAAACTGGTACCTGAAACTAACAGTTTCATTATTGATAAACTACACAATAGACCTAGAGGATGTTATAACGTAGGGAGAAATACTCACTGCAGTTTTGTAAATTGGTCTTCAAATTTTTCGTTTTGTCTGATCAACAGTGTGAAACCAAAGACATTACATTTATAGTGTTATAAATCAGCTTTAGCTACACCCAGCAGGAAACAATGGGCATCACACCAAGTGTTGTGTTGAATATGGTCTCTTCACAGTGAAAGTGTCACACACGTGATTTCTGAAAACAACTCTGGCCCTGAGGTCAGGACGTGGCTGGACTCACAGGGCGGAGGTCCAGGCCGATCCCCGCTTCACCTTCTGGACATCAGCTGGTACACTGAGAGCATGCGTGCAGGCCGTCCTGTCCACATACTGGACAGACATAAACTACAGGTACGTTTTACTGGACAAGACAGTTTGCTGCCACTGTTGTGAGCTCCAGGCCTGTGTTAATAAAGCTTCTCAGAGCAGAATTCAGGAGTCACATTATCAAAGGACACAGCCTTTAAGTGCAAGTGACATGTTTGCTTGGATTTTTCCTGTTACTGCTTTATCCTCAGATAATAGTCATGAATGTTATATGTGCCTAGTAAACTGCCAACAGAATGTGTAAACTTGATTTTGTATATTAGCTCATACTGTTTATATTTTCAGTTGTTTGCCAGGATTTCTTTTGTTGCCTTCTTCAACAATCTAATCTTGTTTTTCTGTTTTATTACTGTTGCTGTACTCACTGAATGAAGTTTGATTCTGATTCTTAGTGTGCAGATCAGGATGAAATAATAAGGACTGGAAACAAAAAGAAAACCAAACTAAAACAAGTTGCATCAAAGAAATGCTATAATAATTTAGTGTGGTACAGACATCAAATCAGTTCAGTGACACTTTGAGATAATAATTTAGTGTGGTACATCAAATCAGTTCAGTGACACTTTGATTCTTGTTTTTGCACCAAAGATAAATGGAAAAAAGAAAAGGAAAGGCAGCGTTGGCACAATTCTATATAATACTTCAGCTAATTCATTACTTGTTGAAACTGACAGAAGTTTAGCAGTTTGATGCATACAGGTTTTGGTTGTTGGTTGTAGTCGTGCAGCCATTTACTCCCTCTGTGTCTTTCAGGAGCAGCAGAGAGATGAAGAGGAGATGGCGGTGTTCTCAGTGCCCAGCTACGCCTGTCAGAGAAGGACCACTCTGGACAACCAGAACACCACCCTCACTGTATGTGCCCAAGCAAACACAGTGTGTTACACCCACAGTGCAGGAGTGACATTAGCTAGCAAGAATTACATCATGTCCCTCCATGACAAAAGAACTTGTGTTCTCACTGCACTGGTAGTTATGAGGAACACTAACAGAATTTTTAAAACTCGGTTTTTCTCAGTAAACTGTGTGCAGACCACCTCCTGCATGTGGGCACCTGCACTGTGGTTTCTGTACCACCAAATTTGTCTCTGCATGCTGTACACCAGGTGTCAACTTGAACGTCTTGAAGCTCAGAGTGGTAGAGCTACAGCAGTTACTTAGTATCGTCTGTCTCAGGACGCTTTGTCGCTCCTGGCTGAAAACGCTGAGCTCAGTGATGAGGACGGTCGGGGTGTTGCGTTTCGACGGGCTGCCGCCGTGTTGAAGGCTCTCCCCAAACCAGTGACGGACATGGCGCAGCTGAGAGGACTGCCCTGTCTCGGAGAACATTCACTGAGAGTCATCAGAGTGAGTGAAACCTCTCTCTTTAGCTTCCTGTCTGCCACGCTCCAACAAGCTACACCTGCCCCTCTTTTTATTCTTAGTTCTTCTATTCTTGTAGGACATTTTGGAGAATGGCATGTCGAGCGAGGTTGAATCTACCAAGCAGTCTGAGCGGTATAAGGCATTAAAGGTAAGTCAGCTATTTTGCCCTTTGTGGTAGTTTACATTTTATAATCTGTCACAATGGTTTCCAACACCCGTGGGCTCCCAAGAAAAACCTGAAGAGTCACCAGATTGTTCAAGGAATGAGAAGGAAAAAATATTTCTGTTGTGCAGAACATTGTAGGTTTTTATGACTTTTCTGTACAGCGTTCAATAATGGACAGTTTTAATTCTTAACATTTATTCAATTACATATGCAGCTCCGTCGGTGGACTTACTCGTTATAATGTCATAGTTTGAGACTGGTATAATGTCCATTTTTCTTTCCTTGTATTTTCAACATGCATGTCAGTTTTTCCAGGTAGAAGATTTCTTCAGTGATTATTAGCTGTTGGTCTTTTTCAGTGGCGCTGCCGCGCCCCTGTATTTTAACCAAACATCTCTAGCTTCTCATCGTTGGAGTTGTTCCAACATTTTACATACTCCTACTCAAAATACACTTGTTTTCTGGAAGAAAAAAAAAGTGTGTGAGTTAAATCAGGTGATCTGCTCTCTTGCCAACATTTCTGTCATCTACGTAGCATCGCTTTAAGTTTGGGTTTACAGGACAGGCTAGAAATAAAATGGTCTTATGGCACTTTGGCACACATCCAGACACTTTGCACTATTTCCCACTCACCCATTCACACACACTGGTGACGTCACCAGGAGCAACTGGGGGTTCAGTGTCTTGCTCAAGGACACTTTGACATGTGGACTGGGGATCAAACCACCGACCCTACAGTTAGAGGATGACCTGCCCTACCTCTGCCTCTCTTTAATATCCCTCTTGTGAAGCTGCTTCCAGCAGAGGAGAATAAACCTTTTAGTGATTAAGGAGGTAAATAGTACAAACTGCATTTCAGGTTTTAACAGGCATTTTTGGGGTTGGAGCAAAAACAGCCGACCGATGGATCCGAGAGGGGATACACACTCTTCACCAGTTACGGGATTCAGGACACACACTCAATCGGGCACAACAAGCAGGTGTGTTTTTGGCGCTCATGTCTGCATTCATACTATGTTTGGTCTGGTTTCTTTCTGAATGAAAACCTAGTCTCCTTTTAGGTCTGGAGCACTATGATGACCTCAACCGGCCGGTCTCAAAAGCAGACGCCGACATCATCGGTGAGACTGTGGGGAAAGCTGTTGATGCTGTGTTACCAGGTGCACAGGTTACTCTGATTGGAGGATTCAGGAGGTAAAGCAGTGGATATTCACAAACAGACAACACTCTGACATTCTCATGATGCCCCCCCCCAGGGCCTGTAAATAAGGGTTAAATAGTTTCCCCTACTGGAGGCATTCATGCTGTCATTCACTGCGTTTAGATGCACTTAAAGCTCCTCTACCAAATGTCTTTTCAGCCCTGAGGGTCTAGTGGGACTCGGAACAAACTGACATCAACCACTATCTGCCCCTCCCATCATGTCCTGTCTCCAAATAACGGCAAACTACCGATGCCTGGTTGGGACAAACAGCAGCCTCCAGTCTAAAGCTAGCGTTAGCTGGCTAACAGTAAACGTGTCCGTCCGATAGAAGCTCTGGTTACTGCTGATGTTACACAAAGCTCCAATTACTCCCAAATTAAAATCACATTAATTCAACACAAAGGTAAAATCCTGACCATGCTAGGTGGCTAATGGTACCAAAACAAACAGGTTAGCTTTAGATGCTAACACATAACAACAGAAGGGCTGTGGGCAGCAGAGTGTCATGGTAGTGTAGGTGAGAGACACCACTTCCTGCCCCACTATCATGACACTGCACCTTTAACAACCCTGGTTACTCAGAGAGGTTATACGAATAATCACAAAACATGTTCACATGCACTGTGGTAACATATAGTACCTCTACCCCAGGAAGTCTAGTTTCCATAACTACACAGTCCCCAGTCTGAGTTAACACATCCATGTTTACTAATGAAAAGAGCAACGCCTGCATACTGACTCCAAACCTCAGAAGTCTCAGTACTAGTCAGATTTTTATCAGATTGATTTCATAGGAGCTTTACAACTGTTTTCAGGGGGAAGCTAACAGGTCACGATGTTGACTTCCTGATAACTCACCCAGAGGAGGGCAGAGAGGAGGGACTGATGCCAAAAGTGGTCTCCTGGTTGGAATCCCGGGTAAATATACTATTACTATAGTTTTGGGAGCAGGCCCAGGATGTGGATCTGCAGAAATGCTGATTTAAGCATGTAGTGTGTGTTAACACAACATACAAGATCTATAAAAATGCACAGTCTCTGCCTCACTTTAGGCTTCTCTGTTAGAAAAATGGATGTTTGGTTGCTGAGTTGTTTTGTCTATCCAGGGTTTCCTGTTGTACCAGAAAACTACGAGGAACTCTTACCTGGAGTGTAAGGACGGTCCTGCTCGGCCCCCCTCCAACATTGACCGCTTTGAGCGATGTTTATCCATCTTTAAACTGGCTAACGAGGAGACAGGCGGAACAACACAGCTCGAGACGCTAACGGAAAATGGTGTGCAAACATATGCATGTGAAAATCACAGTAAAGCCAAGGACACGTGGATGGAATGTGAAGACTCATGTCTGCAGACGGATCCTCAACCACAGTCACAGTCCTGTACTTGGGGTCAGATCCACAGTGCTGGACACAGGCTCTGTACGTCTGGTGAAGACAGAGGAGTGGAGGAGACAGAGCCTGCTGGACACAGACCGTGGAGAGCAGTGAGAGTGGACCTGGTGGTGTCTCCTGTCAGCCAGTTTGCCTTTGCTCTGCTGGGCTGGACAGGATCCAAGGTGACCTTTCACAGCTGACCTCTGTCTTTTTGGTGTTATTAACTGGAAAACAGCTGCTTTGAAAAGAGGTAGTGACTGATGTTTCTGCTGATCTGGTATGTTCCACAGTTGTTTGAGAGAGAGCTGCGTCGCTGGGCGGGATACGAGAAGGCCATGTCTCTCAGCAGCCATGCTCTGTATGACAATAAACAGGTAAATACATACAGTTTAGATGTTTTTTAATACGGGCTGTGGATAGTTGATTCACAGTGGTGCCCTGCCTGAGTTAACTAGTAGCTTATCTGTGGGAAGGGCAAATGTTCAGGCACAATCTGGATTTTAGAACATAATTAGCTTTGCAAAACAAAGGTGAGATATTATGGAAACATTTCCAGACTAATATTAGCAAAGTGGAGCACTGACACCAGCGGTTTCTTCCTCTCATACAGAGTCGATATCTGAGAGCTACATCAGAGGAGGAGATATTTGCTCATCTAGGTCTCGAGTACATTCCTCCGTCGGAGAGAAATGCCTGAAGAGACCTGGTGATAAGCTCCCGCACGAGGACCGAGCACATCCCATGTGAGGACAGGAGGGTGCACGGTGAAGGGTGAAAGCTAGAGAACTGTCCAGAAACCTGAGATGAGGCTTCTTGTGTCCTGGCTTTTATCCTGGATGGGATCATTGTCAGATTTTAACTGTAACAGAGAAACCAGCTCATTCAGAGCCGTGAACATGGTTCTGACATTAACTGAGTTTGTGATGGTGTGTGAAGTCCACCTACATCGCATCACTCATGCACAGCAGTAGGTCACGGTGCTTATCAGCCAGAGTTTCTCAAAAGGTTTAATGCTCCAGAAAACTCAGAGCAGTTGGTTTCCACCTGCAAGCTCATCAACTGACTCATTCAGCCAGCTGTACAATATGTGTAGTTGAAAATCTGAGAACATACTGTACATGCTACGATCTTACTGCTACCTCTATGAAACAAGTGCAGGTGACAGGGTTTTGTTTTTTTAAATTCGTTCCTGTGCTGATTATCCATCCATCCATCCATCCATTTTCCTCCGCTTATGCGGGACCGGGTCACGGGGGCTGTGCTGATTATATTTTGAAATAAAAGATGTGCAAGTTTATCCTTAAAAGATGAGTCTAGTGCTGTTCTGTGTTTTCTTATTGCCAGCAAATCCCATGAAAAGACCTCACATGAACCTCATGGTGTCAAGTCTCCAGCCAGGGAAGGACCATAATGCAGACACAGACAGAAGAACAGCATTTAGTAGAGTTTAATACAATAGATTCAAGACAAAGAGACGAGAAACAACTAAGGAGCTCTACCTGACAGAACAACACAGAGATATCTACCCAAGGCTACAACTAGACAGAACAGTCAGGGAGTAGAAGACACATGAAACTAAACCAACCAAAGGAGCGAACAGAAATTCAAGATGGCAAACAAATTCCAGATTAACATAGTCCAAGACGAGATAGAGTCCAGGAACTTACAAGTAACAAACAGAAGCAAGCAGACGAACCAGCAGCTAAGGGAGGAGACTATAAAGGCTAGAGACCAGGAGAGAACAAGCCACAGGTGAAGGCAATGAGTGGTAATCAAGAACCGACGTAAAGCTGAGGCAGGTGAGACGATACAAAACGGGAAAGCCTTACAAAATATAGGTACAACGCAGGAAGCAAGTCCCAAACCCTAACACATGGTGGTGCCAGCAGGAAAGTCAGCGGGCTCATCCTCTGGGGACAATGAATGTTGATGACCAACAAAATGGAGCCACACTGTTAGCATGTTAGCAGGATGAAAAAGCAAACAGTAGTTTGAAAATTAAATACTTCAGGATAAATTATACCTTTAATGTAAGATGCCAATATTGGATTATGTGTAAAATTATGTGTGTTGTCATTTACATGCTTGAAAGAATAAATCAAATCAAATCAAATCAAATATGATATTATGTTAATGCAGAGGAAACAACCAGGTGATGTAACGCTGCTGTTTAGCACGAGGTTGTATGGAAGTCACAGGAGCACTGCAAAACAGTTGGATCCAAGCAAACGACACACCTGGACATAAACTTTAGAACTTTATTCTTTTGTGCTTCTTTACAACATATGTCACTTCACCTTCACCATGGCATGACTTCCTCTACTGTGTGTTGACTGTGTCTTGTGTAAAAGGAAGTGCATTCACCCACATGCACACCTGCGTACCAGTGACCTGTATTCTGCAACGTTCCCAGTTCCTTGTCTGTACAGTTACTGAAAGAAAGCCACACAGCTGTGCAGAGTGTAGATGCCACGTGACATCTCAGTGACAGGAATGTCCAGAGTACGTCCACAGTAGGCTGGATTTAAAAGTGTGTTTCTCCCAAACAGCCTCCGGAGTGTGCACAAGTTAAAGCACCAGCTTGGTGTTTCAGCATGCACCAGGTAAACAGAGCTTCTCCAAAACAATCACATACAGTATTTCAGCTGTATCACAAGCCTTTGCTAGTGACCACAGAGAGCAGTGGGAGACTGAACAGAGACGTAACAGGGTTTGATTTTGTTAACAACTTAAGACCCAAAGAGATAAAATGACCCAAGAGATGAGTTGAGGGTTTGATTTTGTTAACAACTTAAGACCCAAAGAGATAAAATGACCCAATATTTAACACAAAAAGTAAAAAAAGAGAAAAGTGTAGAAATGTTTATAAACTGTGTATCAGCATTTAGTTTCTCATCTTTCTTCTCCCTACAATCAACTCACGACCCCTCAGATTCATCTGCTGACCCTCTGGAGGGGCTCGACCCCTAGTTTGGGAACCACTGGACAAAACTAAGTAAAAGGTTCAAACCAGCTCCTGCAATAAACTGCTGCAGAAGCTTTGATGCATCAGGTCTATCAGTCTAATAATGTCAGGAGACATTTTACTGCAAGTACTTTTTCTTCACTTCAAGAACATTTTGGCTGAAATATGTCTATACTTACTTTGAATGCAGGATTTCTACTTCCGTCTATTTTTACATTGTTATTGCTACTTAATTAAAGGATCAAAGTACTTTGTACAGTGGGGGGCGCTGGAGCTCACCTGCAAAATATCACAGAAAAAGACTAACACTGCCTGAAATGAGACACAAAACAACTATAGAGATGCAAAATGTCCCCAAAGAGACGCACAATAGATGCAAAGGAGACACAGCAGCCACAAGGAGATGCACAGTGGCCACAGAGGGATTCAAAGTTACTAGGCAAAGATGCACAATGACCACAAAGAGACACTAAACAACTGCCAGGAGATGCATCTTTAGAGACATGCTTTCTGCATGTCTGAGTGTCTTGCTTCTGTGTGTGAGGGTGGGGGTCTTTTACATGTCTGTCCCCGGGGCCCGTCCATGTCCCTGGGGTCCATCCATGTGAACTTTAAGTGAAATTACATTTCAACTTCTAGCTCTCCTCACGCTGGCCCAGACTCTCAGGCTCCTCGCTGCAGGCCCTCGTGTCTCCTCCTGCCTTGAGCTTTTGCTTCACACACATACAGTGTCAGTAACGGGGGGGTGTTGACAGCGATTTAGGAGCATAAAGTAAATCTGGTTTGGCTCCACTTACTGCAAGACACATGAGTACTGTGTCCTGTTTACATTTCATTTAACTCACCTGTCTGAAATTGGATTTCTTTTCTTTTAGCAGAGACGTGAGTTCATTGTATCAAGTGTGTGCAGGTCAGAGAGAGAGTGAGGAGGAGGAGGAGGAGGTGTGAGCTGTGACACGGCCTTTGATGTTAAGCCAGTATTTAGAGGCTAATGACGCG
>NW_018128336.1:173880-178336 GCF_001952655.1 Monopterus albus
CAGGTCGTCACAGGTCGCCACTAGGAACGAGGATTTCTGTTATTTCAAACTTTATTTATCTGACCTGAGTAATTGGATCCTTTTTAAATAAACACAGCGATGGAAACTCCATTACAAGTAAAAGTACTGAAGTATTATCAGCCAATGCACCAAAAGTAAAAGTACAAAATTCAGAAACAGGCATTATAGAAATATCCAGATCCTTTACTTTAGTAAATACAACAAGTACTTTAAAAAGTACAGAAGCAAAATGTGCTTTAAAATCAAAAGACTAAGTAAAGATTTATTTTGTATAGTTATTTTAAAAATTAAAATTACAAAGTGCTTCACAATAAAAGCTCGTGCAGGATAACAAAAACATTGAATTTATGAAAGAAAAACAAATCATAAGCAAAAATATGTCCAAATCAAGAAACGACACATGATGTAGGTTTTTTAAAGTTATTTTTAAAACGTAGTTAATGATTTAATATAATGATTAAACTCCTAAGTGGAAGTTTTGTGTCCAGTCTGACGTGCACCTGGGAGTCTGGGTTACTGCATCAGAAACATGGTCGCCGGGTTTCAGGGCGTTGAGTCTGATCATTAGTCATGATTCAGACAGAATCTGTGGGTTTTATTTTTATTTTTACAGTTTTCTGTAGTTATTCACGATGCAGATCTATGGAGTTCTGCAGGGTGTTTTTTGTTTGCTTGTAATGTAAAAGAAAATATTCATTTAGCTAACAATTATTTTTCGAGCAACACGAAGCACAAAATAATCTTGAGCAGAGTGAAAGAAATCACTTTATATGAACTTTTAAGTTTGAGAAATTTTTATTTCATCATTTCAAGACAGTCACAGGTTGTTGGGTAAGGAATGAAAAAGAAGCACTAGACAGAGACGTGCACGATGGGAAGTAGACATGAATGTCAGATCCTTGGCCCAGAAATGAAAAAACATCACACAGCTGTTGTGCACATGCAGCTGGAGAGCAAAGACATGATTACTTTCTGAGATATGTTTGTCAAAGAGAGGGAGGATTTGCAGGAGTTGCTCCAACAGAAAGATGAAGCCACTTTCAGGTGCATTTGTTCTCAAAGACCAGGAATTAAGTTAGAAATGAATACTGACAAACAATGGCTGGGGATGATAACAGGACCTATTTTACTGTCATTGTATGTTTTAATGCTTTGAGCATTAGAAACAAAAATCCCTTCACTGAACTGAGGCTGGGGCCAAACTCAGCTGTGGACAATTTGATTGGCTTCGTTTTTATTTATGTATTTTTATTATTTGAGTGAACAGACCCATTAACTTTTACTTTAATTTTGCTCCAAGGATTTCTGCACAATATTTGTTGTACATCTGCTCTAGTCCTGATACAGAAGAAAACCCCTGAATAACTGAATGAAAACCCAAACTACAGGGTCACTGATCAATCAGCTGATCACCGTCCTGATGATCTGATAGATCTGTTTGTCCCCAGAATGTCAGACACTGGGAAAAAGACCCCCTATGACTCTCCAGAGCCAAAGGTGACGTCTCCACAACCAGCAGATCCACAGAGACTCAGCTGATTCTCATGTCTGACAAAGAAAAGCATCAGCTCCTCACATTAAAGAAGGTGGAACCAGAACATGTCGGTGACTGTTGCTTCTAAATAGCTGAGGTTCATTTTCTACCAGTGAACTGACTCATGGCTGCAGCTCTAGGTCACTGAATGGCTTCATGAGGACGACACAGTGGGTCGGACACAGCGGGTTGGACACCGTGGGTCGGACACAGCGGGTTGGACACCGTGAGGTCAGACACAGCGGGTCGAACACAATGAGGGGATCTGGTTTGGAAGGAGGAGGTTTCCTCCTCCAACAGAGGAGACCTGACAAGGCTCTGGAGACTTGGCCCTGACAAGGCCCGGCTGGGGACTGGATGGGGGTTTGTCCTCTCATCTGTCACCCATGTGTACTGTGGGGAAACAGAAACTCTGATTGTGCTTGATGTGAGTGTGTGTAAATGCTCCTTATCTGTGATGAGGGCGTCCTCAGCCCCAGTCCCAGGTCTGTGGGGCATCAGTCTCCTGCTGGGCTTGTCTTTGATTGGCTCCTTTCATCTCTAATGGGCCTGTTTGCTGCTCTGTTATGGACACAAACACACCTCCACCCCCCACCCCAGGTGCTGACAGAGGGAGACACACATCCCAACAGAACCGCTGCTCAGATCTCTCAAAACGTTAAAGGATAAGGCTGTCAGTATTCTCAACAGATGAAATGATCAACAGTGTTAGTGCATCACATGCACTGCCTTATATGTGCCTCTCCGCTCCAAACCCACAGGACTTAAATCTTTAAAAACACTTTGCAAATATATATTTTCATTCAACAAGGCTCAGGAGCTTCCTCAAACAGCTGCTCACTGTAGTTTTTATCAAACAAACAAGAGGAACCAGTGCATTTGTTGGGGACTATTTTCAGCAGCGGATGAACCCAATTTAGTCTCTAGTCATAGTGGTAGTGGGACAATGTGTGTGGGACTGAGAGAGAATAAAATAAAAAATAAGAGGAAAACAAAAAATGTAAACACTAGGCCTCCCTGCTCAGCAAACACACATCTCACCACAGCACCCCCCTCCCTTATCAGTCTATACATTTATTTTTACATTATACTGAGACTTTTTAGCTTGTGTATGTAGTTTAGAAGACTAAATGGAAGTGTTTCTTGCCACCTTATTGTTTGGAAGTGGCTGTGTTTCCCTGAGGGATGAATAAAGCATCTATCTGTCTTAAAAGAGGTCGAATAGCACAAGGCACCAAAGACATCAGCCACAAATGGGCCTGTGTCTGATGCTGAATGGATTCCTATATGCAGATCAAGGCGGTGATGACGCCCAATAATCATTGATCTCTATTGCCGGCAGGCTCCAGCAGTTGCCCGCCCCGTCTGTAACACAGTCAGTTAAGGCCTCTTCCCCTGTCCCATTGATCCCTATCAGCCTCATCAAAGGCTCCCTGGGCTGCGACGGGGCCAGTGGGACTGGTCCTGGTGGACGAGCAGGCGCTGCAGCTCCCCTCGTCAGATGAGGGGGGGCATGTCTTTAGTCTTTAGGTTGTAAAATTTACATTTCTCTCAAAATCTAGGAGACTGTAGCACACCTCAGGGTTCCTGATTTTTGCATGCAGCCCTAAAATGTAAACTAATTTCTCACCTACAGATGGTGACAAACAAAAAGGAGACTCCTGACTGACTGAGTGGAAACACAACCATCAGGGTGACTGATCAATCAGCTGATCATTGTCCTGATGATTGGAAGGAAGCGGTTTCCTCCCCAGATGCTAGTTTTTATTTTTATTGTCATCTTGTGTTTGCTGAGAAACAGATTTCATGCTGTTGAATGCTTCTTATAATTCTACCATTAAAACTTCTCTCTACTATTCGCCAAACATTTTTGTCATGTGTTACAGTTACTATCATTACCGGTGTCGTCATAGTTTTTGCTAAATGCATACGGACACTTAGTGGATACAAACATTTGCAGGAGAAATACAAATACAATATTAAACACAAATCTACAGTTTTCTTTAACAATATAAATTTCCTCTTGTTTTTTACTTGAGATGTGGTTTTAAGTAAAGGTAACAAGTCAACAGTTTAAAGATGCTCCATGAAAAGTCCTGCATTCACAGAAGTACTATCAGCAAAATGTACTTAAACCATCAAAAGTAACAGTACTCGTTCTGCAGTAAAGATCTCCTGTGACTGATATCTGACTGCTGGTTTAATCTTTAACCATACTTTGTATTTTATAAGCACATCATGTGTTTTATGCACTAATTCTTATTTGAAAACTAACTAAAACAAACCTGGGTAAAAAGGTATTTCCCTCTGAAATGTAGTAGAGTAAAAGTATAAAGTGGCCGAAAAAGAGTAAATGGTAACTGCAGGTAAAAAGTAGGCTACTGATGAAATGTAGGAGCAGAAATGATGCATTATGGAAGTTACAGAAGCATCATAATGTAATCATGACATGAAATGGAAATACTCAAGTACCATAGACTTGTATTTAAGTACAATATTGAGTAAATAGTTACTTTCTGGAAACAGGCCCTGTGTCTGTCTGCTGTATGGAGGGTGGACGGGTGTGTGCCCCACCTCATCATCTCCACCCCAATGTGTAGGAGCCACAGACCAGACGCAGCGTCGATGACACCGCCAGATGTTGATGACACCACCAGATGTTGACAGTCTGTGTGTCTGCTGCTCCGACACTGGTCACAACAGCGTCGGCAGTAAAATCTACAGCTTCCTTTACTTTCACTTCAGTAGGATTTTGAATCTTTAACATTCTATGCAGTATTTACACAGTTGTACTGTTGTACATAAGTAAAGGGTCTGAGTACTATACAGATAATTAAAAGTAACAAAAATAACTTGTAAAAGTACTCGATTACTTGTGTTAGGTATTTTTAGTCAGATAGA
>NW_018128336.1:178586-185512 GCF_001952655.1 Monopterus albus
CCCCCGGATGCGTCCTTATCAATGGCTCGGTTCCGTCACTGACCCGATTATTTGGCCCAGGGACCATTTACTGCCTCCCCGTCCCGGGTCTGTCAGGGCTGTGGCGGGATGTTTGGACCCGCCTCACCTGCGGGATCAGCCTCGTCAGGTCGATATCACGCACGTTAATCCGATCACACAATCGCCGTTTAGCAGTGTTCGTGTTAGTGCCAATGGCCAAAGTACTCCACCTACACATCTACTTGTCCTTTACTGTAGTACTGCTGTGTGCCTGTCAGGTACTTCACCTAATGGCCAAAGTACTCCACCTACACATCTACTTGTCCTTTACTGTAGTACTGCTGCTGTGTACCTGTCAGGTACTTCACCTAATGGCCAAAGTACTCCACCTACACATCTACTTGTCCTTTACTGTAGTACTGCTGCTGGGTACCTGTCAGGTACTTCACCTTTTACACTCAAACCGGATCACAGCTCATAAAGTTCCCCTGGTAAAACTTGAAGCTTTACAAGTACTGGTGGTATTTGTCTCTATATTTCCCACAGATTATCGTGTCAGGCTGTGGAAGTGAATTCATAGCAGCACAACTACTGGTGAATTACTGGCATTTATTGGAAGTGGTGGAAAGTAACTATGCAAATTTACTCAAGCACTGGACTTCAGTATTTTTATGTTATACTGCTTTGTACTTTTATTACACGTAACTTTGTGCCAACAGTGTCTGCTACGTTGGTGCTTGTAACACAAGAGATTTTCATTTTCAGTGGTGGAAGGAACATTTACTGAGGATTTGACTTTGATGCTACTTTGTGCTCTCCAGATATATATTTCAGAGGAAAGTGAAATACGTTTAATTAAACGTGACGCGATTTCTGCTGGTGACACTTCTGATGCTTTAAGCACATTTTGACTGGTCTGATTTTTTACTCTGATGTTCACTGTGATGGTCAAAGTAGTGCTGCTGCTGCTGTAGTCACTTTAAGTGTGTGTGTGTGTGTGTTCGTGTCTGTTATAGTTTATAATGTCATGATTACTTTATGATGCTTCTGTAACTTCCATAATGCATCATTTGATCTTATTAACGGTGTCTACAATAGAAAATCACATCTCTCCTGTGAACCTCAATCTAAAACATTCCATCCTGTTCAGTTACAAAAGAGATCAGACAACTTTAAGTCCATCATTGATTAGGACCAGCTGATGTCTTTAATCTGGGGATCATCCTGGGATTAAACCACTCATCACTCTTTATGTTGTTTATTGACCTAAAGGCTTCTTTTCAGACGAAGCTTAAAATGTGACAAACAGAGACTTAACCGTGTGTCTCACAGCAGTCACAGTCTAAATGATGCCCAGTTTATCACTGGGTGAGCTGGTTGAAAGATGTTTGTGTCAGGCTGAAACTAACGATGAGTTGTTAAATGGAATAAACTGCAGGAAATGGTGGGAAATGCTCTTTACACGTTCCCAAAGCTTGGAGTGACGTCTTCACATGTCAGCAGAAGATTTTCCTAAAGAATCTAATTGTTTGGTCTTTAAAAGATCAAAACTCTCTCTGTTTGGTGTCTGTAGTCTAAACTCCAAATGTATTTTAAAAAGTTACAAATCTACCTTTTTGAAACTGCTGGTATTACAGTGTTTGTCATTTTTGCTTTAGCAAATTAACTGCAGATTAATTTTCTGTCACTTACTGATTCAACCACAAACTCACTTTCAAGTGTAAATGTTTGTTTATTCACATTTTTTACAGGCTGATGTTGTGAGTAAAATATGAATTTGTGGCTGTCGGATAAAAAGGAGTTAAAACTGTAGCATCTTCCTGCTAAATGTAGGGAGGAAGTAGAGTACTTGAGTATATGTGTGTATCCAAGGACTTCTCATTAAGTAAATACATCATTTCATACTTAGTTACAGTTTATTACTGTGGGCTTTCTGGAGGCCCTCTGAGAGGTATAGGCTCTATTCTATTATAAAGCCACGTTGAAGCAAAGCAAACTAGAGCAGACTTTGAATCTTACTAAACTGCATTACTAACACATTAAAGTCTAACACATTCGAGTCTAATAATTATCTGACTAATTTATTCATTTCTAACACTGACATGTGTTTGTGTGGCAGACCAGATGTTGTTGTTGTCCACATCTATGGATCAATGAGGTGTGTGGTATACGGGGGTTTTCTTTCCACCGGCATTAAATGTTAATATAGTAATATAGATAAAAACAAAACGGACCAAACCAAACCTCAGCCTGAGCTAATGGCTGATGAGAGAGATTACATGTGGGTGTGACTGACAATCTTCGGACCAATAGGAAGACCGTAGCCGTGGGAACCTGTGAAAGTGGCAGGTGGTTCGACCAATTACAATGGCTCATGGTGAGCGCGAGGTTTTATGGCGCGGTCCCGTCCCCTGTCGCGTTGCAATCAAAGCACAGTGCGTGTTTGAAGTATCTCCGCTCCTCTCACTGCGGGGGCGCGCACTGTCCAGCGGTCGCCGCGCGCCCCCGGACGCGTCCTTATCAATGGCTCGGCTCCGTCACTGACCCGATTATTTGGCCCAGGGACCATTTACTGCCTCCCCGTCCCGGGTCTGTCAGGGCTGTGGCGGGATGTTTGGACCCGCCTCACCTGCGGGATCAGCCTCGTCAGGTCGATATCACGCACGTTAATCCGATCACACAATCGCCGTTTATCAGTGGTTTGCGTTCGTGTTAGTGCCAATGGCCAAAGTACTCCACCTACACATCTACTTGTCCTTTACTGTAGTACTGCTGTGTGCCTGTCAGGTACTTCACCTAATGGCCAAAGTACTCCACCTACACATCTACTTGTCCTTTACTGTAGTACTGCTGCTGGGTACCTGTCAGGTACTTCACCTTTTACACTCAAACCGGATCACAGCTCATAAAGTTCCCCTGGTAAAACTTGAAGCTTTACAAGTACTGGTGGTATTTGTCTCTATATTTCCCACAGATTATCGTGTCAGGCTGTGGAAGTGAATTCATAGCAGCACAACTACTGGTGAATTACTGGCATTTATTGGAAGTGGTGGAAAGTAACTATGCAAATTTACTCAAGCACTGGACTTCAGTATTTTTATGTTATACTGCTTTGTACTTTTATTACACGTAACTTTGTGCCAACAGTGTCTGCTACGTTGGTGCTTGTAACACAAGAGATTTTCATTTTCAGTGGTGGAAGGAACATTTACTGAGGATTTGACTTTGATGCTACTTTGTGCTCTCCAGATATATATTTCAGAGGAAAGTGAAATACGTTTAATTAAACGTGACGCGATTTCTGCTGGTGACACTTCTGATGCTTTAAACACATTTTGACTGGTCTGATTTTTTACTCTGATGTTCACTGTGATGGTCAAAGTAGTGCTGCTGCTGCTGTAGTCACTTTAAGTGTGTGTGTGTGTGTGTTCGTGTCTGTTATAGTTTATAATGTCATGATTACTTTATGATGCTTCTGTAACTTCCATAATGCATCATTTGATCTTATTAACGGTGTCTACAATAGAAAATCACATCTCTCCTGTGAACCTCAATCTAAAACATTCCATCCTGTTCAGTTACAAAAGAGATCAGACAACTTTAAGTCCATCATTGATTAGGACCAGCTGATGTCTTTAATCTGGGGATCATCCTGGGATTAAACCACTCATCACTCTTTATGTTGTTTATTGACCTAAAGGCTTCTTTTCAGACGAAGCTTAAAATGTGACAAACGGAGACTTAACCGTGTGTCTCACAGCAGTCACAGTCTAAATGATGCCCAGTTTATCACTGGGTGAGCTGGTTGGAAGATGTTTGTGTCAGGCTGAAACTAACGATGAGTTGTTAAATGGAATAAACTGCAGGAAATGGTGGGAAATGCTCTTTACACGTTCCCAAAGCTTGGAGTGACGTCTTCACATGTCAGCAGAAGATTTTCCTAAAGAATCTAATTGTTTGGTCTTTAAAAGATCAAAACTCTCTCTGTTTGGTGTCTGTAGTCTAAACTCCAAATGTATTTGATTTCATTTATTTATCTTTTTAAAAAGTTACAAATCTACCTTTTTGAAGCTGCTGGTATTACAGTGTTTGTCATTTTTGCTTTAGCAAATTAACTGCAGATTAATTTTCTGTCACTTACTGATTCAACCACAAACTCACTTTCAAGTGTAAATGTTTGTTTATTCACATTTTTTACAGGCTGATGTTGTGAGTAAAATATGATAGCAATATTCATCTGCCGGCAGACTCTTCAATCTAGTTGACCTTGGCCTAGATGCAGCCTGCAGAACTCATGACAATGAACTGAGCACCCAACAGCCTGAGCTAGACATCCTGTCTGCCTTACACATTTCTAGACAACAAATCCCTAAATATCTACCTAACTAAGAAAATACCTAACAGAGGCTCACATCTGGTCTAGGAAATGCAGTACTCGGTTACTGTTGGTGTGTAAAATGTAGCTGTCAGGTGGATGTAGTGCAGGAAAAAGTAGTGAAATGTAGCGAAGTAATACAAGAAACATGTACTTAAGTACATGAGTAAATAGTTCTGCTGAAAACACTGACATTAAAGCTGCGCGCAGGCAGCCATGAAGATGAAAACACCCTGGACCATAAGAACCTATACAATTTAATCACTTCGTTGGGCTAGCCCCATCCTACACAGGCCACGTCAAACCTTGACATCACCTGATATGCCAGCTATGCAGCTGACCAGAGCAGTAGTCAAAACATGGAAAAAATTAAAGTGTGTGGCTGTTGATTAGTGGTGTGTATCTAAAAACATACAGGACATTCAGGGACATGTCCGAACAGTAAGCCTCAGAAAATGTTATGATTAAGATTACAGCTGAACATATCATGCTACTAGCAATATTCATCTGCCGGCAGACTCTTCAATCTAGTTGACCTTGGCCTAGATGCAGCCTGCAGAACTCATGACAATGAACTGAGCACCCAACAGCCTGAGCTAGACATCCTGTCTGCCTTACACATTTCTAGACAACAAATCCCTAAATATCTACCTAACTAAGAAAATACCTAACAGAGGCCTACATCTGGTCTAGGAAATGCAGTACTCGGTTACTGTTGGTGTGTAAAATGTAGCTGTCAGGTGGATGTAGTGCAGGAAAAAGTAGTGAAATGTAGCGAAGTAATACAAGAAACATGTAAAGTACATGAGTAAATAGTTCTGCTGAAAACACTGACAGTATCGGTAGTGGTGGGGGTGTGTGGGGATGCTATTACCTGTTTCTGGGTTCAGGAAGGATGGGGAGGTGTGGGTGGGGGGTGGGGGGGTCCCAGACTCGCCGGAGCCTCATTGTAACAGTCTCATTGAGACTGAATGAGACGTCTTAATTACTCCAGTTGTGAAAACTAAAGGAGGGGAGGGAGGCTGTGTTCTTTGATCCCTGGGCCCAGGGAGGTGGTACTGGACTGGGGTGGCCCCTATAAGGACAGACGGAGGGGCGGGGAGGGGCACCAAGCAACAAGCCTCCTCCAGCAGCGTGGACACAACGTCTCATCCTGGTTTGAGACCGAAGGATTTACTGGAGCAGGACAAGCTTCCAGCTGTGCAGCCATGAGGGGACACTTCTCCATCGAGTGGATGGCCCAGAGCAGCCTGCCCCCCCGGCCGCACAGCGCCTCGGCCTGCGGGACGCACTCGGAGAGCCTGCCGGGGTTTTACTGCAGGCAGAGGCCACAGCAGTTTGCTGCACAGGAGCAGCCAGAGCAGCACCTGAGCCAGGGCTTGGAGGTGTGCAGCCCTCTGCAGCAGCCGGCTCACGGTGAGCAGGGTGGGTTCTCCTCACACCGACACGCACCCCACTACTAGTACTTGTACTGTCGCTAACAGGGCGGCATTTTTCTGCATTCAGCTCTTTTTGACAGTGATTCTTTGCGTGGGCCGTGGTTTTAGTGCTGCTTTTTAATTTGGGTGTTTCTTGGTATTTTGGGTTATTCTCGCAGTAATCCCATTTTGGTCCTTAAAGTTTTACGAGTGTTAAATTACCCCCAGGCCTGCTAAGACATGGCACTACGACGTGCACTTTTCTGATGATGACACTTTGCTTGGACTTTTACTTGTCATGGCCTATTTTTACAGTGTGGTATTACTACTTTTATTTACTTAAAGGACTTGAATACTTCCTCTAACACTGGTTTACAGTAACCCCGTAGTATTTATCTTTATGTGCAGTTTTGATCATTTTACAACCCTGGTAATACAAAGTATAGGTAAAGTATTATTATGTAAACTAACTGCAGCCAGTAGTGGCATTAAAACTACAGTACTTCCATCTGAAATATAGGTAATTAATGTATTAATTAGTGGAAGGATACTTTTACTTATGAAGCAGTATTTTAAAGTATTAAGTAGAATTGTGGAATGGCCACTTACTCAGGTACTTAACTACAAATCTGAGGTACTTGTACTTTGCTTGGGTGTTTGTTTTATACTACTTCATATTTCTACCCTATGACAGTCACCTGACAGCTGTGGTTACTTTACAAATAAAGTTTTTGTACACAGAAAATATGATGACCTCATAAAATATGATGCTTTGTTATAGATTAGAGCCCAACAGTAAATACCAGTATGTCAATACAACAGTGAAATGCTGCGTGCACGTTTAAAGCATGAGTAATAATACCTAATAATGTAGTATATAATACTAGAACAGTCACTGCGCCGCGGCCTCACCCGCGTCCCCCGCGCCGGGCCGACGGCCTCGGACGGCCTTCACGGCGGAGCAGATCACCATCCTGGAGAGGGCCTTCAAGAGGAACGCGTACCTGGGGACCCAGGAGAAGGCCGAGCTGTGCAGGCAGCTCAGCCTGTCGGACAAACAGGTACCGGTGAAGCAGCGCCGCGCACACCGGGCGGGATCGTCACAATCCCGTCCCCTTACACTTGGTAGATTT
>NW_018128337.1:0-13089 GCF_001952655.1 Monopterus albus
ATGAGCCAGGGCATTCTTGGCCTTACAAAAAGAAGTATTTTTATCAATTAAAATGTGCAAACCTTCAAAATTTGAATGACCTATGATAGCATTTGTATTGTACACATACTTTAAGTTCCTCTTCAACATGTCTCTTGAGCTCTTCAATCTGCTGCGTAAAAGCCTGTTTGCTCCTTGTCAGCTGAGAGATAAGAGCTTCTTTCTCTTCCAGCTGGCGACTGATTTCACCTAAAGTGAGACAGAGTTAGGGGCCGTTCACATATTGCATCTTTCGTGCACTCAAATTCATTTTTTAAAATGGAGACTCGCAACAAGCGCGCTCACTATATAGAGCAATGCTGTTGTTGCACTCATATGTTTCGGCGTGCCCTTTTTCCCAGTGCAGGTCTTTACTGCAGCGGGATTTTTAAAAATCAACAACTTTTCAGAATGCAGCAACCGCACTGCAGGTCATGTTAGAAAAACCAACCAATCAGCTTCACCTTTTACGTAACATCTGGCTCAAATCTCAGTTAAGATTGGGGGTGGAGCTCCTGGATCAGTAGGTGAAATTCAGTGTTTTTTTGTTGCTTGAAGGATGGGATGGGCCAAAGCACATTGTTTTTAACTTTCTTGTCCACAGTAAATGTAGCAGCAGAGATACTGCTAAGGATTTTCAGTCATTTATATCCTGCAACTTCCTCGTCGTCATGCAGCTCATGGTTGCTTAGAGCACTTTGGAAAAAAAGGAGAAAGTGGCATGGCTGGCGTTCTCTGTGCGTTTTTACACAAGCTACGTGTCTGGCCCCTTAGAACTTATCCAAATATAAAATGGACATTTTGTTGAAAATCAAAATGAATAGTATATGTAAAAAATGTATAAAATATATTTTTCTCACCATTCTCTGTTTGTAGTCTTGCCCTTTGTAGCCCAATATCATTCAGCTGTCGCACATTTTCGTCATTTTTGGCCTTGATCTCACTCAGTTGATCCTCAAGAGTTCGACAGATTTTCTCCAGATTGCCCTTAAAATAAGAAATGTTATATTGACTTAAAGGTATCCAAGGAAGCCAGATTCATTAAGAGCTGACTAAAATAAGACTATTTTCTTTGTTTACACAGTTGCACATTACATCTTTTTCTTGACCTTTGCTTTTGCAACAGACTCCATATTGCTCGTGAGGTCATCGATCTCCATCTTGTATTCACTCTTCTCCTTCTCCAGCTTCTGTTTGACACGTTGGAGGTTATCAATCTGTTCTCCCAGCTCAGCCACGCTGTCAGCCTGCTTCTTGCGTAGAGCTGCAGCGGTGGCCTCATGCTGCAGGGTGGACTCTTCGAGATCACGACGCAGCTTCTGAAACTCGGCCTCACGCTTTTTGTTCATCTCAATCTGAGCTGAAGTTGCTCCACCAGCCTCTTCAAGCCTCTCACTGATCTCCTCAAGTTCTCTGGAGAGATCAGCCCTCTGCTTCTCCACCTTGGCCCGAGCAGCCCGCTCAGCCTCAATCTCCTCCTCCAGCTCCTCAATACGAGCCTAATGTTTAAGAGTTCATAAACAACAGATAAACAACATAGATACTTTCTGATATTTTGTTTATAAGCCAAGAACAGTTGGGTCATTCAAACCATTAACTGAACTAACTTGAAGTTCTTTGATCTTCTTCTGAAGCTGAGCAGAGAGTGATTGCTCATCCTCAATCTTGCCAAGAAGCTGGCTTATTTCAAAGTCCTTCCTATGCAGGAAAATAATTCATAAACATTATACATTATGTGTGTTTCTTTTTGTCTTGAAATAAGCAAAATACTAGGATGAGATTGTCCTTTATTTTAAAAAAAACTTCCTGTCACAAAATTGTTAATAGATTATAAAAGCCATCAAAGTTTGAGAATATCTGGATGAATACAGTTAGGTCACATTTGAATACAGGCCTTGAGGTAAATGTCACTCACTTCTTTATTTTCTCGTCAGACTGCTGCTTGTCATTCTCCAGATCCATGATGGTTTCCTGGGCGAGTTTCAGATCCCCTTCAAGCTTTCTTTTAGCTCGTTCAAGATCCATACGAAGTTTCTTCTCTTGCTCCAGCGAGCCTTCAAGCTGTTTTAACCCAAATGAGGCATTAATATTATCATTATGATTATTTTTGTTTTTATTTTTTAGGTGTACTAATATCAAAGTGTCCTATTTCACTCACATCGTCTACTTGCTGCTCTAGTTTGCTTTTGGACTTTGTCAGAGTGTTGACTTTGTCTTCCTCTGCCTGAAGATCATCAAGGGTCTGCTGATGGGCCTCTTGGAGGGCTTTCTTCTCTTTGGTCAACTTGGCAACAGTCTCATCAAGAGAAGCCATTTCTTCCACCAGGTTTTTAACCTGTATTTGTAGTATTGGGAAAACAGTTTTCCAGGTTTTTAGTGTTCTGCAAAGGATGTACTTTAAGGCCTTATGAAACATCTACGAACCTTGTTCTCAGTGGCATGTTTCTCCTTTTCCACTTTGGCCAGGGTGAGCTCCAAGTCGTCAATGTCTTTCTTCAACTCAGAGCACTCATCCTCCAGCTTCCTCTTCTTCGCAGTCAGCTCAGCATTGATTTCCTCCTCATCCTCCAGTCTCTCAGAAGTCTCTTTGACTTTGGCCTCAAGCTGGATTTTTGCTTTAATGAGCCCATCACACCTTTCCTCGGCATCAGCAAGGTTGTCACCTTCCTAGATTTACATTGACATAAAATGAAAATATTCCTGAGGTACCTGTAAAAACTTGAATTAGTCAAATACACATTCCTTCATTATACTTAACATACAGACTGAATTTGCAGCTGCAGGTCATTTTTCTCCTGCAGGAGAGAGACCATCTTCTCCTCCAGTTCTTTCTTCTTAGCCAGAGCCTTTGCTAGCTCCTCTTTGGTCTTTTCAAAGTCCTCTTTCATTTGAGCCATCTCTTTCTCAGCTTCTGCACTCTTCAGAAGAGGCTTAACCTTGAAGTACAGCTTCATCCATGGCCAGGTTTTGACATTCATGAATGAACGAATATTGTACTGGATGGAGTAAATGGCTTCCCTGGAAATAATAGATAAAAGAGCCGAAACACAGTGTAGATTAAGTTTTCAAAGATGTACGACCTGAAAAATTAAGCCAAATGACTATCTATAATTGCACAGTTGTCCTTTATATTATGAAGCTAAATGTGTACAGTACCTCCTTGCCATCATCTTGACAAACTCCTTCCTCATGACGTAACCTCTGCAGAGAGCCTGAGTCATTGTGACCAAGATAGCAAGCTTGTCATCTCGCATCTCCTCCAAGAGTCCCAGCAAACCAGCTTTGAAGAACACCTAAAAGAAAAGTGTTGCATGAATTTGAATGCTTCTTTAAATCACTTGTAGTATCAGGGTAAACCATTAATAGAAACACTCAGATGGACAGATTACCTTTGTGTGTCCAAATTTGTACTGCGTATGATCAACATCAATAGAGGTCAAGAGTTTCTCTGAGGCCTTTTTGTTGTCCATGAATTGCCCCTCAGGGATGACGCTGGCATTCAGTACTTTGTACCTGTTGGGAGGGCCATTAATAGATGATGAGTAATTGATCTTAATATTGTCAGAATATGGTTCCTCTTAAGAATTACCTCTGCTTGAAGTCACCATAGAGGATTCTGCTGGGGAAACCTTTCCTGCAGATCCTGATACCTTCCAGCACACCATTACACCTCAGCTGATGGATCACCAGGAAGTTCTCCATAAGGCCTTAAAAACATGCAAAATTTAGTTTTATATTTCCTGACTACAGTATTCTTTGTAAATGCTTACACAGATACAATTATTAGATTTACCTGGAGTCTTTGACTCATTTGGAATCAAGCAACGTACAAAATGAGGATGAGTGCTCCTCAAGTTGGTCATCAGCTTGCCTAAATTCTCCTGCAACATGGAAAAAGTCTAATCATTACAAAATAAAAATTGACTAAGTCTACTTCCCTGGATATTACCTTTAGGTACCGTTTGGCAATACAGTAGTGTGCATATTGTATTGTAGGGAGGCAGTTGTTTGTGATACTTACCCTGAACATGGCAGATACTGTCTGGAAAGACCCACCCTTTTTCTTGCCACCTTTTTTGCCTCCAGCCTCAGCTGTAACATGAAGATTAATATTTAATAATTTACTTAAATTCATTACATTTTTATTAATACTGTATTCTTTCTCCAGCCACATAGGAATCAATGTTTTGTGAAATGTAATTAAAACACTAAAAACACCTCAGTAACACTTCTTCTGCTTTACACCTCCTTATTTATAAACAATTGTTACTTTTTCTATAAAGACACATAGTACAGCACCTGTTTTTGTATTAAATTGTCAGTCTATATATATAAAGCTATTTATACACCAGCCTCAAAGTAAAAGTGTACAAATTCATAAACACTTAGGTAAAACCTGAATAATTGAGTGGCCTCTTCCAGGATGACAATGACCTTATCTATAGGGTACAAGGGGTCACTAAATAGTTTTTATCAGTATGAAAATGATGTGAATCATATGCTATGGCAGTCACATTTTCAAAACACTAAATGAGTGAATATTGTTTGGAATAATGGTGTTCCTCCTTCCATCTGAGTTCGGAGACTTCTAGAACCAATACCAAGGAGCATCAGATTGTTATCATTACCTTCACTTTTTTTTTCCAAAATATGATCCTTACCGTCTCCGGCATGTGCTGCATAGAGGTGAGCTAGCAGTTTGACTGAAGACTTCTGATAAAGCTGAACCACTGAGTCGTTCAGGGGGTCTTTGTTCTTGTCTAGCCAACCAACGACATTGTAGTCCACTGTGCCAGCATAGTGCGTCAGGGAGAAATGGGCCTCAGCTTTACCTTTGCCAATTCTCGGTTTCTGGAAGGGTGCACTTTTACCAAGATGCTGATCATAGAGTTTGTTCTTGAAGGTCATGTCTGTTGCCTTGGGGACAATGCACTCCTCTTCAAGGATGGAGAAGATGCCCATTGGCTGTTGTGATGAAATGATTGTTTACAATCTTTGAAGTCATCAGACAGTTCTCTGTATTTGTGAATATGCAGCATGTGGCTCACCTTCTCAATAAGCTCAATGCAGGCAGCCAAGTCCATACCAAAGTCAATGAACTCCCATTCAATTCCCTCTTTCTTGTACTCTTCTTGCTCCAGGACAAACATATGGTGGTTGAAAAACTGTTGCAGTTTTTCATTGGTGAAGTTGATGCAAAGCTGCTCCAAGGTGTTGAACTAAAAAAATTTAAATATAAATGGTCAGAAAGGGCTCTAGGTAGCACTAACAAAAAAAAAAAAGCATTTTAACTCTTCACACTGATATACCATGCACCCTGATTCTGACAAGAAACTTGGTGCAGAATGATTTAAATGAAGCTGCAGATGATGATGTAGTATCAACCAAGCATACTTACATCAAAAATTTCAAACCCAGCAATATCCAGGACACCAATGAAAAAACTTCTGGACTGCTTGGTATCCAGCATCTCATTGATTCTGACGACCATCCACAAGAACATTTTCTCATAGACGGACTTGCAGAGAGCCATGACATTATTGTGGACCTGGTTTTATAAATGAATGGTACAGCATTAACAAGGATGTGGTAAAATTTAACAACTATACTAAGTCTAGAGGGTAAAACAAAGGAACAGCAGATCTATGAACTAAGAA
Organism: Monopterus albus; assembly: GCF_001952655.1. Taxonomy (NCBI): domain Eukaryota; kingdom Metazoa; phylum Chordata; class Actinopteri; order Synbranchiformes; family Synbranchidae; genus Monopterus; species Monopterus albus. The sequence goes on from NW_018128337.1 coordinate 5,676, forward strand.
TTATATGAGCAATTGTGAGTCATAAGTAAAAAAAGCTTGTATCAGTATGTCCGAGTGTCTTGAAACAGTCGTTTGTGTGTATCACTTTGTTTTTTGTGTTCTTGTCTCATATACCTGAGGGACAGTTTGACCTTTGGTCACATACTCATTTCCAACCTTCACTCTGGGGTAGCATAGTGCTTTGAGCAGATCAGCAGAGTTCAGACCCATGAGGTAGGCAATTTTATCTGCCACTGAAAAGGAACACAGACATCTTTTAAACCATTAATACTAGTAGGCTAGTGGTTAAGGCGCAGCCATCTCGCCGCTGCGCCCTGGTTTTGAATCAGGGTTGCGTCAGGAAAGGCATCCGGCGTAAAACACGTCCCAAATGTCAACATGCGAGTCGTCAGATTTGCTGTGGCGACCCCCAAACGGGAAAAGCCGAAAGTGACTTTCAATACTAGGATAAAGTCATTAATGCTTCTTTAAATCACAAGTCTTCACAGGTGGTGAAACCTATACTAATATTTTAAAGCTCAGTGTGTGTGGGTTTCATACCCTCACTGCCGTCAGGCTCAGCCTGCTCTTCACGCTGCTTCTGCTTGAACTTCATGTTTCCATGATGCATCACAGCTCCAGTCAGCTTGTACATGCTTGACTTCTCTTCTGCAGTGAAGCCCAGGATGTCAATGGCAGTCTGTGATATAAGGAAAAGTGTTAAAACACAAGCTTATGTTCTTGAACATAAACCATCTTTGCTATATCCTCTGCCCCCACATGTGTTTAATAGCTGTCACACTAGCAATACAGCTTTCATTGCTTTAAATGAATAAACAACAATCTTTTGGATAATTCAAATTGTCCTACTAACATCTGTGCACTGCTTACTAAGAGATTTTGGAATTCATTATGTATATGTAATCCCGTTCAGCAGAAAAGATGCCACTCGATTTGAAAATGTATCTTGAGGTGGCTTTTTAATATTTTCCCCCTTAATTTTAATGTAAATGTTAAGGACATTAGAAAAACCTCTTTATATAATGCAATTCAATACAACACTGCCATTAACAACAGCCTAAAAAATTACCATAGAAGTTAATCAACCACTCTTATAAAAATGATAAAAAATCAATAGCATAGTGAATGTAAAGAAAATAGACAAATGTTAACTTTTAAAATAACAGTTTTTTTTTTTATATTGCAGCAAATGTCATCCTCAGATATTCTTACATCAGTAGCAATGAATTCTTCAACGTCATCGATACTCTTGACAGTGATTTCACCATGACTAATCATGGGATAGTCGTAAGGGTTGGTGGTGATCAGCAGAGCCTCTAAGGAAAGGGAAAATAACACATAATCCATTGTTGTTCATTTAATTTAGAATAACTGTTCTATTATTCTATAATCTCACACCTATCAGCTCAGGTTTGTGGCCTGTTGTGAGCTGATAGAAGATGTGGAAGCTCCTCTCAGCGGACAGCTGGAATGTCACTCGAGACTTCTCCAGCAGATCTGTATGAGTTAAAATTTGTTCAGAATTCAGGAAAATCTCAGCTGAAGGAGGGAACAATATAGATGACATTACAATGCACAATGAGTTTCACAGAAAAATCTTACATGTTTCAATATCAGCTGAAGCCAGCTTTCCAGTTGACCCAAATTGAATCCTGATAAATTTTCCCTATGAAGAAACAGATGAACACTCTCATATCATGAATGGTTATTGTTGCACCATAATGAATTTAAAATCAATGAGAAATCACTAAACAACTTACAAAACGTGAAGAGTTGTCATTCCTCACAGTCTTGGCATTACCATAAGCTTCCAACAGTGGGTTGGCTGCAATGATTTGGTCTTCCAGTGACCCCTAATGAAAGCATTCATTTTGTCAGTCTGACAGTATCCAGTTTTTTTCAGTTTTAGATTTCATGTTAATATTGTTGAACTTCTCTTGCCTTCAGTTTTCCAGCAGCTGGCTCAGCTTTCTTTGCTCCAGCCACTGCGATTGTCGCAAAGTACTGGATGACACGTTTGGTGTTGACAGTCTTTCCCGCACCAGATTCTCCGCTGGGTTTAAGGGTGTGTTCATAAACATTATTTAAAATGACTGCTGTCAGTACTCATAAATAATAGACTGTAAAGTTATTGGCACTTACGTAATCAGGATTGACTGGTTTTCTCTGTCTGTAAGATAGCAAAATGGCACAGAACATTTAGTATGTTAGTTCTCCTGAAGTGCAATGGCTGTATTTATTGACATATAGTATCTTACAAAATGACTTATACCTTGGAGCATGAACTGATAGCTATTATCAGAGATGGAGAAGATGTGGGGTGGAGCCTCCACCCTCTTTTTGCCTCTGTATCCTGCTACAACCACTGCATCATACACTGGGAGCCACTTGTAGGGGTTCACAGTGACGCAGAACAGCCCAGAGTAGGTCTGTGGAGGCAGAGAAGAGCGTTACTGACACACATCTTCCTGTATTCTTAAGTTTCATCTACTTGTGTGTTGATTAGTTGAAGCTCACATAGATCATCCATGCTGCATAGCGCTCTTTGAGGTTAAACAGCACAGAAGGCTCACTGAGGTGGGTCATCATGGCCATGTCCTCAATCTTATCAAACTTCGGAGGGTTCATGGGGAAGATTTCATCCTCTTTAACAGTGAGAGACAAAATGACTGATACCTTGGAGCATGAACTGATAGGCATTATCAGAGATGGAGAAGATGTGGGGTGGAGCCTCCACCCTCTTTTTGCCTCTGTATCCTGCTACAACCACTGCATCATACACTGGGAGCCACTTGTAGGGGTTCACAGTGACGCAGAACAGCCCAGAGTAGGTCTGTGGAGGCAGAGAAGAGCGTTACTGACACACATCTTCCTGTATTCTTAAGTTTCATCTACTTGTGTGTTGATTAGTTGAAGCTCACATAGATCATCCATGCTGCATAGCGCTCTTTGAGGTTAAACAGCACAGAAGGCTCACTGAGGTGGGTCATCATGGCCATGTCCTCAATCTTATCAAACTTCGGAGGGTTCATGGGGAAGATTTCATCCTCTTTAACAGTGAGAGTCTTTCAAAGAAAAAAAAGAGGAACAGAAATAAGGGAGAAGCTCGGTTACTATTGAACAGTCTTGTGTTGTCTGTCTGCAAACCCATTTTAACAGCAGAATTAATGCTATTTTTCAGTACATTTTCTAAATCACATTGTCATAGAGTTAAAATATGTCAGTCATTCAGATTTTACATTAATAATATAAAGCACCTTTTTCACTAGCACCTGGGTCTGCATCTTGAGTCCTCCCTTTTGTCCTCCCTCTCCTGGTTCCAACAGTTCATCTGTCTGCTTACTTGCTCATCTTGGTCTCCTCAGCCAAGACAAGTTGAGTCCGGACTCAACCATAACACAGACAATCTGAAAACATAATGCCTCCAGCCGCAGCTGGACTGAGGCATAAAAATGTAAAGCAGTGTAAAAGTAACATGCTTTTATTCTCACCTTTCCACAGAGAGTCTCCACGGTGGCTTTCCCGCCCTCTCGCTTGACAAGTTTCCCCTTGAGGTACATTTCTTTGGGCTCAGACACAAAGTAAGCTGTTTTAGCATCAAAGGGAGTGTTTTGAGCTTCAATCCTCTCTCTCTCTGGCTTCCGGAGGTAAATGGCCGCCGGACCATAACACTCCATTTCTCCATCCATGATGACCTTTTACTGTAAATGAGGAAACAAGATAATAGTTATTTTTTTTAATGCTAGCAAATACATAGACCGATGCAATAGTGATTTCCATAATAGCTATTATTCATGTAGCCACTGAATGGTCTATGATTAAGATACAGGTATAGTGGTTACTCACAAGCCAGAACTTAGATTTGTACCAAAAAAGTTGTGATGTTCATAGAAAACAACCTTTACATGTGTAGTAGGCTTACACATACACTAGTAATTATACTGTATGTCACATTGAATTGTTCTCCAGGACAAATACGCAGCCTAATTTACCTTGGAGCACACCAGGTGAGCAGGGGCTTTTCTGTCAGACTTTGGTGCAGACTTCTGAAAAGAGGAGCATAGAGTAAGATTCACAAAGGTAGCTTTTGAGTTAACACTGTCATACTTTGGTTTAAAAATTAGTAAAAGAGATTGTCATTATGCTAATAAACATTAAATTGTATTGTATTCATATTTATGTTATCTTTTATGTTTTAAACAACTATTGACTTGATCCAAATGATGCCTGGCAGTAATTTCTTGTATTTGAGAAGCTAAAGGATTCAAAACACATCTGAGCCATTAGGAAACATACCTTTGCTGGGTGCCTGTGGCTGGTGGAGGTTTGCTGTGCCTTTTATATAGAGTGATGGGAGCCTATCACATGCATCCTGCTCTATTTGGTCATGTCGCCTGGCATTATGCTTATGCAGTAGTTATTAAATCTAGTTGTCACAGCTTCTAAGATTTCTTTCATGCCAGATCACTGACACCCTTAGAATTTGTTAGGAAAATATTATTCACATTCAAATATTATTATTCAAGTATTATTCATATTCCTGTGATCTTCCAAACAAATTACATGTAAAACACCAGATTGGAATAAGTTACTTAACTCACATCTGTTATTTCTTTTTATGTATTTAAGGCTTCACTGTTTGTTTAACTTACATGTATTTGTTCTTGCTTTTGACTGCACATGGCATTAGTTTATTGGTTGAGTTATAATGTTTGTTTTTATTGTGAAATATAGTTTCTGTTATTTTCATTCAGTTATATTTGATTACTGATTTTGTGATGGGTGGTGTGGATTGTTGTAGAGTCCTTGGGTCTGTATTTTGTGTATGTGTTTGTATTGTTTATTACCTTTATGTGTTCATGATGTTTATTATGTCTGATAAGTTTTTGTTCATTGTCAAGAAAAGCAAGAAGGGACCCCTCAATCATTTTAAATAAATACATTCAATTAAATCAGGTTGTGTGATTTCTTAAGCATTATCCAAGCATTGTCTTCACAACTGTCATATGATGTGAACGTGAAAACAGCATTTTGAGATTTATACATATATACAAACACACACACACATACACAAGCTAAATGTAGTGTAGCATGCCAGCATTATGTTGGTTTTGCTTGTGGATAATGTGTATTAAAATAGGATACATATGTGAAGTTGTAAGATCTTGCTCAAGTTTAAGCCAGTAGTTAGAGACAGTCCAAATGTGTGACTAATGCATCTTTCAAATCTTCTCTGGCACAGCAGTAGCTGCTTGCTCTGCTTTGGAGAAGCTTTAAAAAGTCACTGATATACTGTTTCAGAGTCTTTACACGCCATAAATTATTAAAAAATTAAATAAGTCCCAAAGAGCTTTAATGAAACCAAAGAGTTGCCAATGGATAATTTACCATCACTGTGCCAACAGCTGTTCTTGTTCTTAAGGGGTACACAAGGGGGGCTGATGCAATCCCTTAATGTAAAGCAGCTGAGTGATGGATCCCAGTTCCACATCCTTTGTTTCACATACCACTTTGCCATAAGGGTTTTTATCCACACTGCTTTGTGCATTCACTTGTAAACAGTTTTGTTCATGTCTGCAGTGTGAGCTTGAAGATGTTCTCCTAGATAGCAGTGTATTTGTGTACCACACATTCTTGCCAAAACATGACACACAGTCAGCACAATTTTTAAACGTGTGGGTAGACAGCCAGTATAGGCACTGTTTCTCCTGGGAGCAGGATCTACTTGCTGTAGTTAATTAGCTGAAGAAATTCTAAAGTGCTTACCCATAAGATATAATGAGCCTCTGTCTTCAGTGAACTGTGTTATACGATATCTGTTCTGAAATCTTCTCTCTTAATAGGGCAAAACTTAAATATAGTACCAGGCTTGTGTTGAAACTCAAGCCAAATGCCACATGCTCAAGAGGCTTATTGTGTTTTTGTGGATGTATGGTTTTATGGTGTTTAATTTTTGTCTGGCAGTTTCTTCATTTGTCAGTAGCAATAACTGGGCTCAGGATAACAAACCAGGGTGAGTAACATTCCAGTTGCTGACTGGCCACAAGGTTCACAGATAAACATTTAGTGTACAGTAACAGTAGCACCCATGTTTAACATTGTAAGGATATCATTTATTAGTGTATTTTAGACATTTGTAAAAACATTTGACATGTACAGTTATGATGGATTATTGTATTAATCTTTAAAGCTACACTTTAATAGATTTTTTTGTATGCCTGTGTATTAAGCTACATTACTAGTTACATTTATTGTTTATGGGCTAACTTTTTTATCCTGTTATAGAGTTTAACTGTGTCTTATGTCACGGAAGTCATACTGTAATGGTACACACAGATGTTTTAGTCAGCTAATGTAGAACATTAACAAATTTGTCAGCACCCATGTTTTTGGTTTGTAAAACAAAAACATGTATGTCCACATCATTAATTCTGCAGCCTGAGCCTCGGGGTCTTCAACAATCTCAAGATTGTGTTTTTCTTTTTAAGAACTTATGGATTAAGCTATGTTACAGTTGCTCTGTAAAACTGTTATGCAATCCTTCAATGCATGCTCACATTAAAATGTGCTGAAGTACTGTTCTAAGAACCAGTGACTATAATCACAGTCTATTTGATGAGTATTAAAACATTCATGGTATTTATTATAAATACATATATGGATGTGAACAACACCCAATGAACACAGCCATCATCTTTTTGTTCTTTACGTTTTGCATGTTGGGAAGTTAGGAAACGCAGACGCACTACCCACACATCATGCGATACAGTTGTTGTAAGATTGGACCCCTAGTGTTGGATTGTGCCTCATCTGCTTGTCCTTTTTTCCAGTAGAACTCCTGAGATTATGGCGTGAGATGGTAAGACCTGTGGATGTTTCGCCACTAGTCTGTTAGTCATCTACAGTGCCTTGCGAAAGTATTCGGCCCCCTTGAACTTTGCGACATTTTGCCACATTTCAGGCTTCAAACATAAAGATATAAAACTGTAATTTTTTGTGAAGAATCAACAACAAGTGGGACACAATCATGAAGTGGATATTACAAACTTTTTTAACAAATAAAAAACTGAAAAATTGGGCGTGCAAAATTATTCAGCCCCTTTACTTTCAGTGCAGCAAACTCGCTCCAGAAGTTCAGTGAGGATCTCTGAATGATCCAATGTTGACCTAAATGACTAATGATGATAAATAGAATCCACCTGTGTGTAATCAAGTCTCCGTATAAATGCACCTGCACTGTGAGAGTCTCAGAGGTCCGTTTAAAGCGCAAAGAGCATCATGAAGAACAAGGAACACACCAGGAACACACCAGGCAGGTCCGAGATACTGTTGTGGAGAAGTTTAACGCCGGATTTGGATACAAAAAGATTTCCCAAGCTTTAAACATCCCAAGGAGCACTGTGCAAGCAATAAT
>NW_018128337.1:18531-19041 GCF_001952655.1 Monopterus albus
TAAAAATGAAAAGAAACATTATGACTAGATATAATAGACGCAAGAGGGGACAAATATAGCGAGAATAACAAGGGAGCAAGAATGGAACCTTGTGGAACGCCCGAAATCAGAGGGGCAGTGCTAGAGGACTGGTCGCCAATCATGACCGAGTAAGTTCTATTTGTAAGGTATGACCGAAACCAGTTTAATACATTACCTCCCAGGCCAAATAAATGCTTAAGCTTCACAAGTAAAATAGAGTGGTCGACCGTGTCAAAAGCGGCTGACAGGTCGAGCAGAGCTAAGGCGACAGGGCGTCCCGCATCCAGGGATAATGCAATATCATTATGTACTTTGATTAATGCGGATTCAGTACTATGTTTAGATCTGAATCCGGATTGAAATTTGTCGACCATTTCCAGCCGATCTAAGTGAGCTTGGAGCTGGGCAGAGACCAACTTCTCCATAACTTTAGACAAAAAAGGGAGAAGAGATATCGGGCGAAAATTTCCTACCAGAGTTGAGTCAAGG
>NW_018128337.1:19885-69347 GCF_001952655.1 Monopterus albus
GTCCACAGGGCTTTCCACATGAATGTTAAAATCTCCACAGATCAGAAAATAATCAAATTGTGGAACATATGTTGATAAAAAGTCTCCAAAGTCGTTAATAAAATCTTTCGATTTAGGGGGCCGGTATATAACTGCACAAAAGGTGGGATGATACTGAGTCCAAATAAAAGGTAAAATCTCAAAACTGGGATAGATTTTAACCGGGATACGGCGACATTTAATAATCTGCTTAAACACAGAGACTAGTCCACCCCCTTTCCCAGTAAGCCGAGGGGAGTTAAAAAATAAATACTCGGGGGGTAACAGTTCCGAGAAGACACAGTTTTCTTCAGGCCTCAGCCAGGTTTCAGTCACTAGGAACATATCCAAATCATGTGAAGTGATAAAATCATTAAGAATAAACGTCTTGCTGTTAATGTTAGTAACATTAACAAATGTCAGTAACAGCCCAGGGAAAGAATTTTTTTTTTTTTTATAAAATTTTGCAGGAAGACCCCCTCCCCACCCCCACTGCCACTCACTGTGCTGACAGTAGGGGATTTTGAGGGAATTCTTTCAAAAGTATCCACTTGGACTCTAAGAGGAACTGATTAGATTTTGGTGGTCAAAGGTTCAGTAACCTCAAGTTTGTCCTATTCCTGTGAACTTCACTGGGTGGCAAAAGCATACATTGGATTCGTGAAGCGATAATTCAAGTTATGATATACCCTAGTTTATTTTACTACTGTTAGTTACCCAGTGTCTGAGTTCCTTACCTTCTCTTACTCCTATTTCTGCTCATTATCACCTGTGAAACTGTGCAGTTTATTCTCTTTCATATTTATTTAACACTACTGATTTGTATGACATACTGCACCTTCATAAGTGGTTTATCACAATTATTTTTTTATATGTAGTAGCAAATTGTGGCTTATTTTAATGAATACTGGCACATCTGTTGTGCTGTACTATGAGAGTTCTCTTTAAACTGTGCAACTAAATTGAACCACGTAGTCAGTCATAGAGTTCACTTACAGAATGGTTGTGTGTTACCTACTGATTGTATCTGATGTAATGCAATCAGTAAAGACATAAATATTCATTAATGTATTCACTCTGGCATCAGAAGCATATCTGTCTCAGGGGGTCAGTATTGAGCATGACAGCTATGTTTTTATTAAAGGGTACTTCAGTGATTTAGTATTGCACTTATTTTGGAGAGATTCACAAGAGACAGATTGGAATTAAAATCGTAGAAGATGGCAAGATATTCTGACTTCTAGTCCCTAAAATGGGTCAACAGTCAACTCAATGGCATTATTTCAAACCCCGCGACTTCTATTAAAGTTTTAAATGTCAAGTCACCCTAATCACATTATTGGAGCTTTTTTTTTTTCACCTCAAATGTTGGAAAGCTCCTACAGAGCCACGGGAGAACCTTTTTTTCAAGGCTGTGTAGTACTCTTAAACCAAACATGTTCTGTGATATAGAATGAATGCACCTTTTAAACCATTTCATAAGAACTAAATTGAAGATATCTTTAAAACTGAATGTTTTAAAAATGAAAAGTTGTTGTCCCTACATTGTTACATTGCTAAATGCCATGTGCAGTACATTTTTACTTGATTTGCACTTTTACAATAAAGAAAACTAATTAACTGAAATACAAAACAAACTAACCACCTATTGGTATGTTGTTTCTTATCTACACAGGAAATGGAAAGAGAAGAAGAAGAAGAAAGTGGACCTGAGTGTAATGCAACATCTGCTAATCATTACCAAGTGACAGAAATGTTAATGAAAGGTTTAACAGAGAGCTGTAGGTATAAAATCAACTCTTTGAACCTGTTGTGAAAGAACATGTACTTGCTACTGTTGTAGGATAAAATAGAACATACATAGTGGTAAAGGGCATGAAAATGATACCAAGAATCAAATAATCATTCAAATAATGTTTATTTGCACTGATCTGTGCAATTCACAGAATGAATGTGAAGAGCCTTGTGTAATTAAAAATATTCTTAAAAATAAAAAAGTAATGGCTTGGGAACACAAAAATATTGGAACACTCATTCAGAAACTCAGAAATGTAACATTATTTAAAATGACAAATCTGATTAATCAAAATTGCATTTGAAACCTTTTTAAGACTTTTAAGGCCTAAAATTCATATTATTGGATTTTTCACTTTTCAAGACTTCTTAAGGACCCACAGAACCATTGTAAAAGTGGCTTAAAATGGTCTTAAAAAATTAGAAATTTAACTTGATGAAACCTGCATCCAGAAGCACGTAAGTAAAGTTAAATAATTATTAGCCAGCAACTACTGTAGCTTTTGACTGTCAAGAGTTACTCATTACTTTATGCTGATTGTATCAATATGATATGCTTGTTGTTACGTGGTTTTCACAGCATTATACCTGTTGATGAATATGAAATATGAATACTTTAACATTCACAGTTAATATTGCAGAATATTACACTAACACACTGAACAGGAGAAGAGGAATGCTACTTGGCCTGAAGTGATATCCCTACCTGCTGTGAAATATCAGTTCCTGCCAAAGCAGTTCACTCTCAGGCTACCATCAGTGAGTTCAACATGCCCTGTACCATCATCACATCACATGTTATAACTAAAAGCCACTATGCCTTACTATGCTTTTACAAATGTAATTTTACATTATCTCCAACAAATTTGACGTTAGGAAAATCCTACCAGAATAATTGTGGCTACAGTAAGATGCAGGCTGGTATTTTTCACAACTGTTACATAGGAAATTGCACATGGTGCAGTAAACACACAAACATCCTTACAACATCCATCAATCAATAAAAACCCTACTTATTATTAGAGATCATGCTTCTGGTAGGTAAGAATTTCAAAACTATTAGTCATAATCAGTATATGTCATAATTACATACAATGCCATGATAACTATAGTACATTTCACAGGTGTTAAACAAAAATTATGCACTTATGTACATTTATTTTCAGTGTTTATCTTACCTGAATTTGGTGCGTTCAGTATTAGAAACACAGTTCTAAATGGTTCGGTTGCAGTGTCAAGAAAACGGCAGCGCAAAGCATCACTTGTAATCTCTTTTCCTTGTCCCCTTCCTGCCCTTACTAATTTGAATTTCTTTCACACATGAGTAAATAATACACACAAACATACACACATTTGTCAGCAATTGCAATAGTCAGAGCTTGGGCATTTGTGAGAAGGAAGCTATATTTACTTTAAGTTCTAATAAGACTGTAAGGAAAGGCCAGACATATTGAATATCACCTTTTGTTACAACTGAGTTATACCACACAAGAATACTTTCTTTGTATCCAAGGTGTCATCATGTATGACACAGTATAATGGTCCATGATGGGATCTTAAATTAACTTCAACTAAACACTTGGGCCTTTGCTCCAGAGATGCTTGAAACACTGTCAAAGATTTGTTTGGTATGATAGCTATTCTCTATGCAGATGGAAAGCACAATCCTCTACTAACCTACACTATCAGACAAAGCAATACAATACCTCAAAACACAGTATATATCAATTATTCCTACTGGGCAAACCACTGTGACCACTGTGTGCAAAATATGACTCACTGAGGTATTACCATGCAGGTTATTTTTTTGGACAGGGATCTGCAGTGTTGATCTGGGATTTCTTTCTTTCTTTTTCTTTTTTGTATTATACCGGACAAGGTCACACCAGTTGTGATGATGAGACTGGGAAGACATCTGATATCATTCTTCTAAGACAAGATCATTGGCCTAAACAGGAGGGCTGTTCTTGTGTGGTGGTATAAAAGAGGCACTGCTACACTCCACAAGCATTTTACACTGACAAGCCATCAACAAAGGTGAGACTTCTATTGTACTTTGGCAGCAATCAGTCATTTACATTGGGTAATTGTTCAAACGTAGCTCTTTTGCATGACTGCAAATATTCACTAATTTAAACTTTAGTGAGGTTTGTATGATTTTCTATTTCTAATTTGAACTTAACTCTTTATTAGAAGCCAGACAGCAACTGCATCACTTGGCAACACAAAGGTAAATGACCTTCACAAAAAAGTACTAAATTAATTTAAATATGTATTAATGAGCCATACACTTTTTCATCTCAGTATAACCCTAAGTTATCTTCCTATTAATACAAAATTTAAAAATAATTTTTTATCATCTGTTTTTACAGAGGCGCCATGAGCATGGACCCGGAAATGGAGTGTTTTGGCCCAGCGGCCGTATACCTCCGGAAACCTGAAAAGGAAAGAATAGAGGCTCAAAACACTCCTTTTGATGCCAAAACAGCTTACTTTGTGGCAGAGCCCACTGAGATGTACTGTATGTGAAGGGGAAACTAGTGAAGAAGGAGGGTGGCAAAGCTACAGTGGAAATTCAGGGTAGCAAGGTTTGTAAATGTCTACTGACATACTCTGTACAATAGACAGAAGTAAAAGTAATGATTACACATCCTCACACTTTATTGTACAGTATATTCTCACTTTCAGCTCTAAGCTTACACTGTTTGTTGCAGACTCTCACTGTAAAAGAGGATGAAATCTTCCCCATGAACCCTCCGAAGCTTGATAAGATTGAGGACATGGCCATGATGACCCACCTCAGTGAGCCTTCTGTGCTGTATAACCTCAAAGAGCACTATGCAGCATGGATGATCTATGTGAGTTTTGTTCAGGGGAGTAATTACTTCCATAGAATGTACACATTTTTACAGAAATATTCATCATTCCTTTATATTCCACTCTGTTATAGACCTACTCTGGGCTGTTCTGCGTCACGGTGAACCCCTACAAGTGGCTCCCAGTGTATGATGCAGTGGTTGTAGCAGGATACAGAGGCAAAAAGAGGGTGACGGTTCCTTCTCCATCTCTGATAATGCCTATCAGTTCATGCTCCAAGGTACAGCGTGAATAATTTTGTGATCTAAAGACAGCCTGACAGCTGTGATCTTAGAAATACAGCACATTCTTATAATTAAAGATAAATGAATATAATAATTTAATGTGCATGTTCAAATGTCATTCTCAACAGATCGTGAGAATCAGTCGATCCTGATCACGTAAGTAAATGCTAAAGAAAATTTGGACTAAAATCAGAACGATTGTTTCTGTACTGTTTCATGTCTGACTTACACTGACATTTAACTTTCTGCATTCTAGTGGAGAATCCGGTGCAGGAAAGACTGTCAATACCAAACGCGTCATCCAGTACTTTGGAACAATCGCAGTGGCTTCAGGAAAGAAATCTGAGCCAGTTCCTGGGAAAATGCAGGTAAACTAAGTAATAAATTGTAAATATGTATGTTATTTATGAAAATTTTAATTGTTAATAGTAAGGCATTTTATATAATGTTTTTAAGGGGTCGCTGGAGGATCAAATCATTGCAGCCAACCCACTGCTGGAGGCTTATGGCAATGCCAAAACTGTGAGGAATGACAACTCATCTCGCTTTGTAAGTTCTGTTTCACCAAATCCTGCTGCTTGAATACTGTTCTGCCTTTAAGCTGGACTGCTAGTCCTCCATCCTTGGTACTTTTGTTTGTCTTTGCATTGTAGAACCAAGTGCAGTATCAACATTTAGAAGCATACAGTTTTTGTTTGTACAGTATTAATTTTGGTAGGATTAATATGATTTTAAGTGTTTTGTAGTTTTTTGTCTGTTTATGCCTCACTCTGTGTAGTGAAGATGATTTTTTTTTCTTCAAAATTTTGAATGTGAAATGTGAACATAGAGTAAACACCATAGCTTGATAGGACTTAAACAGTTAACCTTTACCACCAAGTATTACGTATGTGCACTAGTAGAGTGACTCATGAATGTGCTTACATTAATAACTGCATTCTTCTCTAGGGTAAATTCATCAGAATCCATTTTGGATCAACTGGAAAGTTGGCTTCAGCTGATATTGAAACATGTAGGCATCCAAACTATCATTATCCAGAAATTATGGTCAAAGTACAAACTGTAAACCACCTTGTTGCCTTGTTTAACAGATCTTCTGGAGAAGTCACGTGTCACCTTCCAGCTGTCTGCTGAGAGAAGTTACCACATTTTCTATCAGCTTACAACAGGCCACAAACCTCAGCTGATAGGTGAGCAATTTAGCCATACAGTATCATTTTAGAAAATAAATATATTTCTCACCTGAGTATATTGGTGAAGTATAAAATTACTTTGCAGGGGCTCTTCTTATCACCACCAACCCTTACGACTATCTCATGATTAGTCAGGGTGAAATCACTGTCAAAAGCATCAATGACATTGAAGAATTTGTCGCCACTGATGAGTAAACATGCTGAAAATTCCAAAAGATTAAAAGTTACACTGTACCTTTAAATTAATCAAATATTGCATGTACTGCACCATAAGGTGTCCTCAGATGCCATTATCATTTTTCTCTGAGTCAGTGATAACTCACAATGAACAAGTAAACTTGCGTTTATGATGAAGGTATTAGCTTTATTGAAGAACAAAATATTGCAAAGCATAAGCATAAACTTTATTGCCAAGTATTATCAACAATACAAGGAATTTGACTCCAGCCCAGTGGCCCTGGATGTGCACAACAATAAAACAGAATAAATACAAAATATAAATATATAAAACAGATTATAACCTAGGCTAAACATTATACTATACATCTATATTTTTAATGCTTCGTTTTGTTGACTGCTATTGACATCCTGGGCTTCAGTACAGAAGAGAAGATAAGCATGTACAAGGTGACTGGAGCTGTGATGCATCATGGGAACATGAAGTTCAAGCAGAAGCCGAGGGAGGAGCAGGCTTACCCTGACGGCACTGAGGGTAAATACTGGAGTAAAATGCTTCATATCATGACAGGCAACTGATTTGTCATTACTAACATTTTCACTGCATCCATTTAATCAGAGATCCAGTTTTACATTTAGTGTTTGAATATTCAATCATGCTGCCACAATTGAGAATGATAGTATAAAAGGGTGCTAAAAGTATTTCAGAATGTCTTGGCGTACACTAAATGTCAGGGTAAGGCATTCACATACCTGGATGAAGATCAGAGTAGAGCTGCTGGTCCTCTGCATTGAAAGCATTATGCTTGAAGTGCTTCGGGCATCTGAATAGGATGCCTTTCAAATACTTCCCAAGCAATGACTTCTGCACACATCCAACTGGCTGGATCCCATCTGGCTTGTGAACTCTTCAGGATTCTAAAGGAGGGACTGGAGGATTTGGCTGAGGACAACGTCTGGGCTGCTCTATATAACCTGCCCTCACTGTGATCCTGATCTAAATAAATAACACAGGATGAATGGATGGATTCTGAAGAATGGTGTAGTTTCTCGTATCATCACCTTTGCTACTTGAATAATTTTTTTAATATGGGTGATCTTTGTGGTTTCTGTGTTTATCAGTGGCTGATAAAATCGCCTACGTCATGGGCCTCAACTCTGCTGATATGCTCAAGGCTTTGTGTTATCCAAGAGTGAAGGTAGGCAATGAAATGGTGGTTAAAGGTCAAACTGTGCCACAGGTAATGTACATGATAATATGATTCATCATTATCGCAAACTCATGATCCAAAAAAAGGAAAAGACGTACAACACAGACTAAATATAAAACATACATTAATAGTAATAACATAGTCACCTTCATAACACACAATTCTACCAGTGTTTCTACATTGATCTTACAGCACTCAGCTTAGGATTTCACAACAACTTATCATTGTCATTTTGGGAATCATTCGATCAATAGATAAATTTATAAATCAGGTTTCTTAAGCCTGTAAAGTGCTGACTCCTGCATTGCAAAACAAGTCACTTGTGCTACAGTACCTAGGATTTGGAGTAGTATCTGCATTCAATCATTATAGGCAACCTGAAGCTTCTGCACTGTCGCATTTTTCAACTTTATTCACAAGGGTGCAATATAAAGAGAAGTTCAGAATGCTCTAAAAAGACTTGTCATGGTTTGAACATGTGAGATTTTCTTGCCAGCATGTTACCAGAATATACCATATAACACTGCCTATATGCCATCATCATCAGATATCTGATCTGTAGTAAAGGGTCCCAAATATTTAGTTTTACAAACACTTAGTACTTGTCCTGATAGGTACAGTAGACCAATACTGGTCCTTGTCTCCTTTAGTTCTACATATCATGACAACACTCTTTTTAGCATTATACTGCACATCATATTTCACCCCATATTCAGAGCAGACTGTATACTCAGCAGCTGTTGAAACCCAGCACTGCTAGGGGAAAATGTAGCCAGATCAAAGGCATACATGAAATGATTTATTAAAGTGCTACTAACCATACAGCCCACTTTACATGTATTTGGTTGATAAATCATTCATATACAGGTTAAAGAGTGCTGGTGAAAGTACCCCCCATTACTAGCACACTCCATTACTAATATCAAAGAGAGCTGACTCTCATTTAACCTGCATTCTCTTGTTAGTGTACCATGATTCTTATAATGCTGTCATGCATTGAAAGCATTGTGTAATGATTGAAAGCCTTAGACCTATCATCATTAAATCCAATTAAAAGAGAAGAATGTTCAGTACATTTGAGTCACTTCTTTCAGGACATAAATACACAGATCAGTATCATGCCTAGTCTTGAAACCAAACTGGTTGTCTGTGATGCCAATATAATCACTTAAACGGTCTAGTAAGATCCTTTCCAGGACTTTAGATATCACATTTGCTGGAGCAATTGGATTATAGCTTGTAAGGTTTATTAGTTTTTTATTATTTTATTAAGAACATAAATGTATTCATTAATATGAATATACCACTTGTACAATCCAAATCTTTCACTCTTTAGGTCCACAATTCCATCATGGCTCTCTCCAAGTCCGTCTATGAGAAAATGTTCCTGTGGATGGTCGTCAGAATCAATGAAATGTTGGATACCAAGCAGGCCAGAAACGTTTTTATTGGTGTCCTGGATATTGCTGGGTTTGAAATTTTTGATGTAAGTAAACTATGCATAGTACCTACAGTATGTTTTTCAGAGATAACCAGCACAATAAAAGTTTGACACCAATTTCTTTTCTTATCTCAAGTTCAACACCTTGAAGTAGCTTTGCATCAACTTCACCAACAAAAAACTGCAACAGTTTTTCAACACATGTTTGTCCTGGAGCAAGAAGAGTACAAGAAAGAGGGAATTGAATGGGAGTTCATTTACTTTGGTATGAACTTGGCTGGTAAGAGTGCACCCTTCCAGAAACCGAGACCTGTCAAAGGTAAAGCTGAGGCCCATTTCTCCCTGATGCACTATGCTGGCACAGTGGACTACAATGTCATTGGCTGGCTGGACAAGAACAAAGACCCCCTGAACGACTCAGTGGTTCAACTGTATCAAAAGTCTTCAGCCAAACTGCTAGCTCACCTCTATGCAGCACATGCCGGAGCAGAAGGTAGTGTGTTTTGTTTTTGTTTTTTTTTTATTTAAGGAACTGCACAAATCATAAAATAGGCAGAAATGTACTGTACTATAGTCATTTCAGTCAATTACAAGAAAATGTCATAGTTTAGCAAAGAGTAAAGGAAGCTGAGGTGGTTTATACAAAGTCAACTTTAATCAGCCACATCATCATACTTGTAAGTAATTTATGTCCCTAATTGCAAAATGAGGATATGTAAATGGTTTTCACAGATGCTAAAGGTGGAAAGAAGAGTGGTGGCAAGAAGAAGGGAGGTTCCTTCCAGACTTCAGGGTAATTTTTATTTTACCAAATGCATTTTATTGTCACTTTAAATCCTATCAGGTGTAAACTGTGCAGGGATTGTATAGAGTAGGACATTCTAACACTAAGATTTATACAATCTGGCAGCTTCCTGATGGGAGGAAGCTGCTTATAAAGGGGTGTTGACAGGTGCAAATAATTACCACTGATTAGAGTAAAGAGTCCGTAGCTACAATGATACCTTAACAGGAAGTGGTGTCAGAATCAAAGCAAGTTACAGGAAGCAGAAGAGACAGAATTATGACAAGGAACATATTTTAAATGAAATGTCTATTTGAAATCTTGAACTTATTGTATTATAGCTATGTCAATGGCAACAGTTTGGGAAAATCTAACATAAAATTTGTGAATTTTTGTCCATGAACAGGAAAACCTGGGAAAGTTGATGACTGTGGGGTGGACAGGTGTCTTTAAAGAGCTCAGACAGGTGCTACTAATTTAGATTAATGAGTGGAGTAGAGGTGGACTTTTTCAAGGCACAGTAACAGGTCTTTGAGAGCCAGAATTCTTGCTGTTTCTCAGGTGTTCAAATACTTATGTTCAGCAGTGCAAGACAAATAAATTCTTTAAAAATCATACAATGTGATTTCCTGAAATTTTTTTTAAATTCTGTCTTTCAGAGTGGGAATGCACCTACAATATGAATTTCGGACCCCTCCATGATTTCTAAGTGGGAGAACTTGCAAAATCGCAGGGTGTTCAAATACTTCTGTTCCTCACTGTATGCTCACATGAAAATGTTTTGCTCTGTGTCACACTGGGTAAACTTCTAGAGGGCAAGAACCTCCATAATTAGGTTACAGGAGGCGAGACAAGAAAAGGGAGTGTATTAGTGTGTACTGGACCTGCCAAGGATAAAGACCAGTTAGTTAGACCAGTAATTGTCCAGAACTACTCAAATGAGAATTGGTCACAGAGGTCAACATCACAGTTTCACAATGCTATGTGTTTAAGCCCCTGATATTATACTTCTTCACTCAAAAATGATTGTAAGGGCATTTTCACTTACCTTGGACTACTGTCTTACAGTAAGTGCATGTTTTTTATATAACTGAGCATAAGTAAAACTTTTTTTCGTCTCTTGTAATACCAGGGAAGCCATTTACTCCATCCAGTACAATATTCGTTCATTCATGAATGTCAAAACCTGGCCATGGATGTAGCTGTACTTCAAGATTAAGCCTCTTCTGAAGAGTGCAGAGACTGAGAAAGAGATGGCTCAAATGAAAGAGGACTTTGAAAAGACCAAAGAGGAGCTAGCAAAGGCTCTGGCTAAGAAGAAAGAACTGGAGGAGAAGATGGTCTCTCTCCTGCAGGAGAAAAATGACCTGCAGCTGCAAATTCAGTCTGTATGTTAAGTATAATGAAGGAATGTGTATTTGACTGATTCTAGTTTTTATAATTAACTCAGGAATATTTTCATTTTATGTCATGTAAATCTAGAAAGGTGAAAACCTTGCTGATGCCGAGGAAAGGTGTGAGGGGCTCATTAAAGCAAAAATCCAGCTTGAGGCCAAAGCCAAAGAGATTTCTGAGAGACTGGAGGATGAGGAGGAAATCAATGCTGAGCTGACGGCAAAGAAGAGGAAGCTGGAGGACGAGTGCTCTGAGTTGAAGAAAGACATTGACGACTTGGAGCTCACCCTGGCCAAAGTGGAAAAGGAGAAACATGCCACTGAGAACAAGGTTCGTAGATGTTTCATAAGGCCTTAAAGTACATCCTTTGCAGAACACTAAAAACCTGGAAAACTGTTTTCCCAATACTACAAATACAGGTTAAAAACCTGGTTGAAGAAATGACTACTCTTGATGAGACTGTTGCCAAGTTGACCAAAGAGAAGAAAGCCCTCCAAGAGGCCCATCAGCAGACCCTTGATGATCTTCAGGCAGAGGAAGACAAAGTCAACACTCTGACGAAGGCCAAGACCAAACTAGAGCAGCAAGTGGATGACATGAGTTTTTGCATATTTGTTTGAGTCATCAAGAAAGGACTTCTGTATTGGATATACTGGATGCAAGTTATAAGTGACAATTCAGACATTTTGTACATGCTTACAGGGTCTGGTCATGATATTTACATTGATAGTCATTACACTACTGTATATGTGAATGCTTAGATTGAAGCTTCCCTGGAGCAAGAGAGGAAGCTACGTATGGACCTTGAACGAGCTAAAAGAAAGCTTAAAGGGGATCTGAAACTAGCCCATGAATCCATCATGGATCTGGAGAATGACAAGCAGCAGTCTGAGGAGAAAATAAAAAAGTATGGATGGGAACTTAATTTGTGACCTCCAGAATGCCAGAAATCGAATGACAAGCATTTATTTATGCTATTTATTTATGCTATTGTAGGAGAGACTTTGAGATGAGCCAGCTTCTCAGCAAGATTGAAGATGAACAAGCAATTGGTGCTCAGCTTCAGAAGAAAATCAAGGAACTGCAGGTAATGTCTTACTCTGTGTTTGAGCTTTGTGGAGGGAACTTTTGTTTAATGTTGGTGTTTTTTTTTCTATCTTAATCACAAGCCTTTAATATTCTTTATTTCTTTTTTTACTGTAAAAACACTATTAACTAATTGTGTGAGAAAACTGATGATTATTTATTTTTCACACAATAACAAATGTTTTCTTTCACTTTGGTCTCAAATACTAAAACATCTGAAAAACCTAGGGATTAGTGTTTACTGCATTATTGCCTTGACAAGAAAACAGGTCTGAGATGAACTTTTTCTATTGCATCACAGGCTCGTATTGAGGAGCTGGAGGAGGAGATTGAGGCTGAGCGGGCTGCTCGGGCCAAGGTGGAGAAGCAGAGGGCTGATCTCTCCAGAGAACTTGAGGAGATCAGTGAGAGGCTTGAAGAGGCTGGTGGAGCAACTTCAGCTCAGATTGAGATGAACAAAAAGCGTGAGGCCGAGTTTCAGAAGCTGCGTCGTGATCTCGAAGAGTCCACCCTGCAGCATGAGGCCACCGCTGCAGCTCTACGCAAGAAGCAGGCTGACAGTGTGGCTGAGCTGGGAGAACAGATTGATAACCTCCAGCGTGTCAAACAGAAGCTGGAGAAAGAGAATGAGTGAATACAAGATGGAGATTGATGGCCTCACGAGTAATATGGAGTCTGTTGCAAAAGCGAAGGTAGAAAACAAGAAGTCCAGCAACACTTGCAGTGTTTTGAGAAACTTTAATGAGAAGATGTGTTTCAGCATGATGTCTTTGACAGGGCCTGTTAAAGGCACATAACACCAAGTCCTATAAATAATACAAAATTTAAAAAAAAAACCCTAAAATAAACCAATCACATACAAGCCCATGTCGAATAATAAAAAACATGCACATAAATGGATAGGTAAATGGTCATGTGGCCCTAGGCCAGTCACATTCAGGGGTCAAATTGATAGAGGAGCAGTAGGTGTGTCTAATAATTGGCACAGATTAAAAAAAAGAATAATAACTACTGCAATTCATGTTTTATTATCTACAGAGTCATTCTGACTATAGTTGACCTCACCACACATCGTGACTGTGTCAATTTGTATCTTTAGGGTAACTTGGAGAAAATGTGCCGTTCTCTTGAGGATCAACTAATTGAATTAAAGACCAAGAATGACAGGCATGTGCGTCAGTTAAATGAAATGAACCTTCAGAGATCAAGACTGATGGCAGAAAATGGTGAGTGCAACCTCTGGGAAGGCAAGACAAGTTTATTTAGGTAGCACATTTTTATGCACAGAGGCTATTCAAAGTGCTTAACACCATGCACACAAATAGATAAAACATTAAAATGTAGATTAAATTAAAACATTAAATGTGAATTAAAAGTAACAATGTTGTGACAGCACAAAGTAACTTTTCAGGATAGCTGTGGCGAACTGTGGATTCTCACCTTTCTCATTATACTTTGTACATATTTTTTCAGTCTTCCCAAGACTAACCTCAGATGTACAGGTGTACATTCTTCCAGAAACTGTGAAATATCAGTGTCTATACAGTCAGCTAAACAGTACCAAAAGCTTTTACGGTAGCTGTGCCAAACTGTGGATTCTCATTGTACTCATTATACTTTGTACCCCTTTTCTACAGTCATTGAAATAATAAATCAGAATGAGCAATATTTGAAAAAACAGTAGAGCCTAAGTTAATACTAACACAGAATTCATTTTTCTTGACTGCAATCAGGGGAATTTGGTCGTCAGTTGGAGGAAAAGGAGTCTCTTGTTTCACAGCTTACAAGGGGCAAACAAGCTTATATTCATCAGATTGAAGAGACCAAAAGGCACCTTGAGGAAGAAGTCAAGGTACTACATAATGCTCTTGTTGAATGTAGCCATGAGTGCCCATATTTATTTCTTAGTGAAAAGAAGTCTAAAAATATTCGTATTTTAATTGTCATTAGGCCAAGAATGCCCTGGCTCATGCCGTTCAATCAGCTCGCCATGACTGCGACCTGCTCAGAGAGCAGTATGAAGAGGAGCAGGAGGCCAAGGCTGAGCTGCAGCGTGCACTGTCCAAGGCCAACAGCGAGGTGACTCAGTGGAGAACCAAATACGAGACCGATGCCATTCAGAGAACTGAGGAGCTGGAGGAGGCCAAGTAAGTCATTACTATTTAAGTTTTGTCCACTAGTAACGAGTATGTAATAATATAATCTAAGTCGTAAAATCAAATGTTCTTAATAGGAAAAAGCTTGCCCAGCGTCTTCAGGATGCAGAGGAATCCATTGAGGCTGTGAATGCAAAATGTGCCTCTCTGGAAAAGACAAAACAGAGACTGGTGGGTGAAGTGGAGGATCTGATGATCGACGTGGAGAGAGCTAATGCTCTGGCTGCGAATCTCGACAAGAAGCAGAGGAACTTTGACAAGGTTGGAATATTTGTTATGCACAGTTTTAGTTAAGATGAGGTGACAAAAAATGCTAATTTGTTTCCTGTATGTTCAGGTTCTTGCAGAGTGGAAGCAAAAGTATGAGGAAAGCCAAGCAGAGCTGGAGGGAGCCCAGAAGGAAGCTCGTGCTTTAAGCACTGAGCTGTTCAAGCTGAAGAACTCATATGAGGAAGCTCTGGACCAACTGGAGACCATGAAGAGAGAGAACAAAAATCTGCAACGTAAAACAACAATTTTTTTGTGCTTGTTTGTAGCCTTTAAAAAAGATAAACACAGTAAATACACATTCAAGATTTAGGAAAACCAAAAACATATGATTATGGAAAATGAATGAAACTCCAAATATCAAACTTTGAGCTTCAGTAGAAGGCCCAATCTTGCCCGAGAATTATAACACTAAACTTTGTTTGACAAACAACTATTAAATTATGAATCGTGTTTTTTTTCTTAACAGAGGAAATCACTGATTTGACTGAACATATTAGTGAATCTGGAAAGACAATTCATGAACTGGAAAAGGGGAAAAAGACAGTGGAGAGTGAGAAAACAGAAATCCAAACTGCCCTTGAGGAGGCCGAGGTATTTAAAATGAAAAGTAGAGACAGTAATCCAAGAATCTCTATAGATAGAAATTGCAGCCATAACATAGGAACTTCTGTCCCTCTCCCCACATTTCATTTTGCAGGCCACACTGGAGCATGAAGAATCAAAGATCATGCATATCCAATTGGAGCTTACCCAGGTGAAAAATGAAGTTGACAGAAAAATTGCAGAGAAGGACGAGGAGATTGACCAAATCAAGAGGAACAGCCAGAGAGTGATTGAGTCCATGCAGACAACTTTGGATGCTGAGGTCAGGAGCAGAAATGATGCCCTGAGAATCAAGAAGAAAATGGAGGGAGACCTCAATGAGATGGAGATTCAGCTGAGCCATGCCAACCGCCAGGCAGCTGAAGCCCAAAAACAGCTGAGAAACGTGCAGGGACAGCTTAAGGTATGGTGGCATATGAAACAAAACTACAGGGAGTTTACTTCTTTGGACTGCCTTACAAAATGTTTATTTATTATTTGTTTAGGATGTACAACTGCACCTTGATGAAGCCATTAGAGGTCAGGATGAAATGAAAGAGCAGGTTGCTATGGTGGAGCGCAGGAACAACCTGATGCTGGCTGAGATCGAGGAGCTGAGAGTTGCACTGGAGCAAACGGACAGAAGCCGCAAAGTGGCTGAACAGGAGCTGGTTGATGTCAGTGAGCGTGTGGGGCTGCTGCACTCTCAGGTAAATAAAGATTCAAACAATGTGAAACATCTGACAACTAAGACTTAGATCATTATATAATAATCTAAATTATTCTGTGTTCAGAACACCAGCCTCATCAACACCAAGAAGAAGCTGGAGGCTGACCTGATTCAGATCCAAGGTGAAGTAGAAGACTCTGTCCAGGAAGCAAGAAATGCTGAAGAAAAGGCCAAGAAGGCCATCACTGATGTGAGTCAGTCTGATGCTTCTCTATGTAGTAGCCATTTCTACAAAAACAAATGCAACAAATATAGTTCTCTGATGATACAAATTCTTCAAAATATCAGGCTGCCATGATGGCAGAAGAGCTGAAGAAAGAGCAGGACACCAGTGCTCATTTGGAGAGGATGAAGAAGAACCTAGAGGTGACAGTGAAGGACCTGCAGCACCGTCTGGATGAGGCTGAGAATCTGGCCATGAAGGGCAGCAAGAAGCAGCTCCAGAAAATGGAGGCTAGGGTAAGTTTGCTAAATAAAAAGTTTTTGCTTTAGTTATGTGATCTTATACTCCTATGCTATACTCAAACGATGATAAATTGGTGACTTGCAGATTTGAGTGTCTTTACATTCACCTCTGATAAGGGCTGTATCAGCACCGTGCACCCATTTGTACTGAACTGTTTTCTGGTGTAGCCAGTTCTTTTACCTAACAAGCTCACAGGATTTACATGAGACGACTGGTCTGTGCAGCCTCTGATGAAATCTGGACTTCTTGTTGTCAAGGTCCGAGAGCTGGAGACTGAACTTGAGGCTGAGCAGAGACGTGGAGCTGAAGTTGTGAAAGGCGTCCGCAAATATGAACGCAGAGTGAAGGAGCTGACTTACCAGGTACAGAGGAACAAAACCAAAATCTATTTATTTTTTTACATTTAAAAAAATATCAAACTGTGAAGCAACAGGTTTATATCATTTAGATTTTTAAGCAACTTTATAATTTACGCTTCTGAAGACAAGCTAGATGTAAATTCAGTTTCAAACCTAGATGGTATGAATCACCATCAGTGTTTGACATACCAAAATACTGTAATATGGAGTATATCACAGCTAAAATAAACAAACCATTCCTGAAAAATCATGTGCTTATGTTAGCGTGCCACAGATTCTAACTATGAGAAACTGGAAAGAGGAGGAACTCTTGAATGTATAGCCAGAGACAACGTGATTGACAGAGATCTTGAAGATTCCCTGCCGTTGGTGAAAGTGAAAATACAAAACTTTCTCAGCTGTTGTGCATTATTTCATATCTTCAGTATTTGCTGTCCTTGCTCTTGTCAGTCTTTCTGAAATGGCTTCATTGCGGCAGGTTTATATAAGATGTGTTAATACCAGACTTTACTGTGCACGACCTCTAGACTGAAGAAGACAAGAAGAACATTGCTCGACTTCAGGATCTGGTGGACAAACTGCAGCTCAAAGTGAAATCCTACAAGAGGCAGTCCGAGGAAGCTGTGAGTGTGAAGTATTTGACACACGCAACACAAATAGGCACGACACCATTAACACTTTTACTTCAACTGTGATCAATACAAGTGGACTGGCAGCTTGTGGTTTTCATCTCATACAGCTGGTAAGATGGATCACGACATTGCTAATTTATTGTTGTGCTTTGCAGGAGGAGCAGGCTAACGCTCACCTGTCCAGATACAGAAAGGTTCAGCATGAGATGGAGGTGGCTCAAGAGTGAGCTGACATTGCTGAGTCTCAGATTTTCAAGTCATTCAGTAGTATATATTCTCACAGAAAAAATTATATTTATACATAAAACTTCCAGTATCTTGACAGAATATTGTGACAGTGCACTTAACCACCATCTTCCCATTGTCTGTTTTGTATTTATTTAAAGGGAAAGGAGGCTGAAGAATGAGCATCAGTCTAGATGAGACACAACATGAGAACACATACAATATACTGTAATCTTTTTGTGTGGTGTTTTGAGTGTGTAACAAGAAATAAACTAGCATGCAGTTAAATGTCTTTGCTGCTTGTTTTACTTCATTAGTAAATGATTCATATAGTGAGGACTACTACAATTACTAAACATCAGTAAACAGTTTAATTGGCGATACCTTAAATTAAAGTACATATAGATCAGCCAGTGTCTCAACTTCGATCACTGAAGTGATCATCTCAATTATTCAGTCAGTATATTATAATCCAATAGAGAACAGTTTCTAATTATTTACACCAACTGCATGCAAAGATATCTTCATCAAAGTCATTAAGTACTCATTTATAAAATTATAATATATGACTATGCACCATATACTACAGCTCAAGCTTAACTAAGAGAATTAAAATGAGTTCCAGCGCCAAAATTCTAAGAAATCAAGTTTTTTTTTTTGTTTGTTTTTAAATCAGAACATAATAACTAATAACAGCACTGGAACTGAACTGTGGTTGTTTGTATCTAAATATTGGCAGCATACCTTCATCATTAAAATAACCTGATTGTCAGCTGGCACTTGTTGTCACAGGAGGTTACGATAACTGAAAATCTTTGCCATGTGCTGATAATGTTACTGGCAGTCAAGTGACCTTACAGTTGTTTTTCTGAGCTTCAAAACAGAGGTTGCACGTTGTCAAGTCCTATGGTGTCCTGTGATTAAAATAGATATATTACACAACAGCACAAACTGATACTTCCTGCTTCCTGCTTCAGCATAAGCAATGATGTCTCTGCTTTGGCTGCTTTGCAGAAAATGTGAGCAGATATAAAGAGTCTGCATTTTGCTTTTCATTTCCTTTTTTTATTTTACACTAAGTAAAAGGCTTTTTACAGCCCGCATCATGGATTTTGCCAAACAGCATTTAAAAGGCCTTGGAGAGTGAAAGGAGAAAGTCTTTGCTCTGATGAAACAAAATCAAACTTGTTAAGCAGCGCTCCATCCACTGTCTGACGAACACCAGGAACTGCTCATCACCTGACTGAAGCATACAGCCAAAACAACCCTGGGCTGGTGTCAGTAAAAGTCTCTGTCGTTGAGTGGCCCAGCCAAAGCCCAGTTTTAATCCTCATAGAACGTGTGGAGAGGCCTGTAGATGTCAGATCACTGACACTTCCCATTGAGTCTGACGATTAGACTGTGATTATCATTCAGTCGATGATTATGCAATTGATAATAAGCACTATGAAGTTATAAACATTTGTCTTCCATCAAAGATTTTGCCATATAGTTTATATTAAAGTAGCTGTACCATTAACATTTTGTGTTGGACCATTGTCGGAAGTCCTGCAAATCAGTGAGTGAGACACTGGATGCACAGGACTTGCGTTTGGTTTATCTAACCACTTAGTCAAAAACAGGTGTTCCAGTCTGGTCATTTTGCCTCTAAACACTGAAATTTCTGGAAAGTTTCTCTGTCGTAATATACAGTACATACTGAGAAAGGTTATTTTATTCTACTTGATTCCTATCTCCAACCCCTAGTTGCTGAGCTCATTCTTTACTGTATACACGGTGTATAGTACATCATGATTCACATTGTGTATTTTATATGATTTCTCATTCAGTTATTAAAACTAGTTAGACAATCATAAGTGATTCTGTTATTATTCTGTCTAATAAGTAAGTTGAGTTACCAGTTGCTGCTGAAGTGAGCTTTGACAGAAGACCTATACACAGTAGATAGCATTAAAAAAATCTGAAAACGGTATCACTAATGTGGGAAAGACTGAAGCATATTAGGTTAGAGATCATTGGATCAGTGCTTGTGTTGAGATTACAGTATTTAAATAAGTGAGGCGGTATGTAAGAGTCACATGAAAGGTGTGCTTTGAAGAATGTTTAAGCTCTACAAACAGCTACTATGAAGGGTTTTATTGCTAACAGATGGTTTGGTGTGACAAGATTTGTGACAAACACCTGTATGTGTCTTTCTCATTGATATCCTTCTGAGGGCGGATCCTTTGCTCTGTTTCAGTATAAGAGCAAGAGGTTTAACAGATACTAGGTCAGAACACATGGACAAGCCT
The DNA here is from genome assembly GCF_001952655.1 of Monopterus albus. Classification (NCBI taxonomy): domain Eukaryota; kingdom Metazoa; phylum Chordata; class Actinopteri; order Synbranchiformes; family Synbranchidae; genus Monopterus; species Monopterus albus. Next base: position 39,797 of record NW_018128337.1, read on the forward strand.
GGTCTTCTCCATGTCAGTATTTATTAAATAGATCAGAATCATCATGTTGTGTTTTTCCTTTTTGGCCACTTAGCAACTCTCAAACATGAGAGAAGAATTTCAGTGACACAAAATTGATACAGGCAGTAGTAGATCTATTTACTCAGTTTTTCAGTATTTTACCTGCAAAACTAAACTCATAACTTGCAAGTACAGAGTCACCATGCCATTTTGTCAAACAGGATACTCACACCACCAAGGAAGCGAATGATTTATATCAAAGGTCATTCCACAATAAGACTCAGGCAGTGACAAATGGCTGAACTCTGAGAGCATTGCTGAGGAGACAGCTCAGTTATATTTGTATTTCTTCCAAATAAGTACACCAAGGAGCATGAGATATCCAGTATCACATTTTTATTGTATATATATACCTATTTTGTAGGGTGAGAAGTCCTTGGTATTTAGCTCCTAATGACCTCTCTCCATCTTTAACAGTTCAGTGTCATCTCTCAACAAGGAAAGAATGTCTACTACCACATATGATCCCCTTCTTGGGGGGGGGGAACAAACACTTGACTTCAGAGAAGGTCACACTACATGCCTGGCCTTGTATTCAGTTAATCTGTCAGAGCACACAGTACAACAAGGCCATTTAAAGAAAGGGTTTAAAAATACATGTGCACCCCTGAGACAACACACAAGTGCCCATCTCAAAAACCTGGAGACATCAATCTTATCACCTGTTCACTGGAGATTACACTAATGAAAATGTAATAGTAGATTGAACAAGTGATAAAATGAGGTGACTCAAATACATGTTGATTTAATGCTTGTCATTAACATTCACAGTGCTAGGATATATGGTTATCATTTGGTTTCATCATTTTTGTTTTTCTGCCATTGTAAATGAAATGCCATTTAATAAACACGCAGCTGAAGTGCCCTAATTAACTTCTCGTTCACAGCCAAAGAAACCTTTTTTCATGCTAGCGGCTTTATTAGGCTGTTCTTTGGCAAAGTAGTGCTTCAAGTTAAATGCTGATTGTATGCAACCACTCACAGTGACACTGCTAAAAGAAAACTTGAGGGATCAACAAAATTATTACAGTTCATCCTGAGAGGGGTATGAATGTCTGTTCTAAATGTTGTACCAACCCATGTTGAGATATTTTCTCATGGTGGCGCTAGAGGTAAAGTCAGAGGATCACCAGAGTCATTAGGATTTATCTTCTGGGCACCAGGCCTGTATCTGTGATACAGGCCTGGTGCCCAGGCAATCCATCAAAACTAAACCTGCAAAGCAAATAAACATAAACCCCATACTACTGTTAAGGGCCAAATAAATTAGCATTAAAATGTGATGTTTTAAATCTAATCTGATGTTAATTAACATGACCAGAAGGTTTTTCACTGCTTAGCTTCACTTGTATTTTTTCACATCATCTTAAAGCTAAAATGAAAAAATTACAAACAAAAACAAATGTTTTGCTGTAACAATGCTGTAAACAACATTGTGTTGCCAATTACAGTGTAACCTCTTTCATTAAAGTGCAAATCAAGTAATAAATTAATAGTCTACCAAAGGTATGGATTCAGAATGTCCCCTTTTGCCATGTTCTAATAACTCCCATACCAAACATGAGAGTTCATAATATTTCATTTCAGGCACTGTCCCTACAAATCTGAAGCTCTTTGGCTCAGCCAAACTAGATTCTTGGGATAGGCCAAGAAGCTAGTTTGGCTGAGCCATCAGGCCAAGCTACGGGATTATCACACTGTTATAAACTATGACAAAAATCAAACATCTGAGCCAGTAGATCACTAGACAGTTAACACATTGTAAAGCTGCAAGAGCAGTGTGAGCTTTAAAGGCCAAAAATTGTTAAATTAAACCTCAGACTGTGTTGAAGTGCTGTCAGTAGTAGATGAATGGAAACCTGACACTGTTTCCCATCCAGACAGCTCCCATGTTTACTAATCAGAGTATAAACATGGCAGCATTTTACTGTAGATCTGCATGACCCGATCATTTTTTATGATTGATTACTGTGTACATTTTACACATTTTATATGTATTTAAATGTACTGTGTAGACACTAGAACACTAATACGAGCACCAAACTTCTTCCACCTTATGCAGTTCAAGTTTATTTATAGTACAGTTTCATACAAAGAAAGTTCAAAGCCTACAGGGTAATAAAGAATTTTATTAGAAACCAAAACATTCAGGAATAGAAAAGACAAAAATGGGAAAAGCACAACAGCAGAGACACAAAGTAACTGAATAAATAAGAACAGTGCTGATTAATAAGTCAGACTGTAGGCTTGTTAGAACGTAATTTGTACAACCACTACAGTTGTGACCTGTCTGTTCCTGCATGGTGTATATTCAGGCCCATATGGCTGTAGAGCCTCAATTATTCCACAGTAATTGCTGAGATCTTTACAATGTCATTACTCTAAAAGCAGGATTTCTTTTCACAGAAAAATGTAAATAATAATACCTGGTAAAAATAAAACTATAGCACAAAGGAAAAAAAACTTTAAACACTACTGCATAAATGTAATTTATATAAAATATTTTGTGGATGTTATGTATTTTGTAGTTGTTATGTATTATGCTATGTGGCAATAAGTGAATATAATAAACACAACTGGTCACAAATTACAGACATTTATGTAACGCTTTGCTTTGTGTCTCCCTGTTAAGCATTTATAAACAGTATATAGGTAATAAATGTTTTTCCACGCACTACAATGTAGCTGTAAGCAGATATGAGAATATTTTATGTGTTTATTGATGCATAGTATTTGTCAACAGTTCTTATATTGTCATTCATTATCTGTTAACAGCTCACCCTCTACCTAAAGGGTACTTAGAATACTTAAAGTCATTGACAAATACACTGGGGCATTTAATTAATGACCTATATCCGCATACAACAGTGTTTATAAAATATTTATATACGGCTTATGAATACTAAATAGGGGGGCATAATGTAAAGTATTGTCGATATTTATAATGATCTAAGAAAAACAAATTGTTTCTTACCCCATGCCAAACATTTCTAACTCAAAGTATGCAATGGTGATGTTATGGCATTTGTAATTTCACCACATGAACTCAAACATAGGCTCTGCTGCAAGATTTCCGCTCTTGGCTGTTATAATGAGATAATTAACAGGCATTACTGTCATTTAGAGTAGTGCAGTGATCCTTTTTAAATTAGGTTTTCATGGCTAGAAATAGTTCTGGCACAATTGCACACTGCCATTTTTATACAACAATCCACTATTTTGAAAGAAACAGATGGAAGATAGTGAGGTTTGTGATATTTTTATTTGTAGCATAGGGAGACATTTATGATGGACTTTTATATCAAAGAAACTTAGAAATGCCACCACCATTTTTCAAAGGATGCACACTGTGACTGTATGTCATATTATCTCCTACTGAAGGTGGAGGAAATTAAAGTGCTATAAATATGAATATGATTCTTTTTTCTATTGTCCTTCCATCCTACATAACAAATCTAATTAAGTCTGGAATTTCAGAAAGCACAGACCTCACCTAGTGTTTCTGCTATGAAGAGATGTCCGGTTCTTATAATAGCAAATGTGAGGCCCATTTCTACTCCTCTATCAAAGGAAAGGCGTGCAAGGCTTCCACAACAGAATACCAGTGACACATGAGAGCTTCTCCACGGCTAAACCTAGATCCTCAGACGTGCCGAGGCGCATTAAGGAGATTATCATAAATACCAAAACAATGTCTGAACTTCAATAACCGATACACCTGCCAGAACAATCTTTACTCCAAGTAAAAAAAAAAAAAGCTGCATTATACAGTAAGTGTCTTTATTTATACACTTGCGTATCCTGCCTCCAGCTGAACAACATCTGTTGTGTGGCACCATTACTCTTCTGTTAAAATAGCTGACAGTGAGACAAATGTTCTCTATGCTTTCTCACCACATGCTGCACTCCCCAAGGTCATTATGATTCCTATTAAATCAAATAAAACATACCGAACAGTCTTATTATGTGTGACTGGGGAAACAACCCTTCAACACTCTGTTCAAGTATGTGTTTGTTTACAAAGCTCAGTTAATTTCCAATAAGGAACATTTGCCATTTATACACACTAATTAACTATAATCATTTCTATCACTTTTCTGTCCTTTTAAAATTCTTGCCACTGTGTCACAGAAGTTGAATCTGAAATAAACTACCCGTGTTGATCTAAAGATGACAGAAATCAGATAAGAGGCAAAAAAAATCTGCAAGTGTAAAACTGCATGACCAAATAAAGCAAGTAATTTCTGCTGAGTGTGCACTGATCTTCCTATATAAGTAAGAAGGCTGGACACTCTGGAGGACTGACAGGCAACAAGTCAAGGTGAGTGAGTGAGTCTTTTATTAGCAGGACTAAAGCCAGCAACTTAAAGAACAATGCAGGGCATGGCCACTTTTTGCCACACACCACAAAGTGAACACAGATCTTTTTTTGTGTTAATGCCAGCACTTCAGTGTACTGTAAGTTTATTTTTAATAGTGATCTACTTTAATTGCAGTTATTAATCTAAACTGGTTGCTTATTTCTTCAGAACCCTCAATAGGCCATCATTATTTGTTCTTCTGTGGGGACGGAGGAAGGTAATCTATTTCTATTTCTAATCTATGACTGTTTCATTTAGTTTTCAAAATGTCTAATCAGTAGTCTAGTGGTTAATTGAATAGAGTTTGCCATATGAATGTCTAACCTTTATATTCCATGTAATGAATAATACATCAATTAGTTAACAGTCAGTTATGTTCATCTCACTCCATTAATGGCATTTACATTCTCAGGTAAGCTCAATTTAGTTACTAATACTTTGTAAAAAAAAAAAAAAAACACTGTAGTGCATGTAAGAAGTCATGGCATCAACAAAGGTTTAACAGTTAAAGAGAATTTTATATTTTTACAAAGTGTGAATTTAGCTTTTGTGTCAAACTTTCTAATTCATTTTGCATGAAACATACATAATTATAATACAGCAATGTCCGTTCTGTTCCTGATTGAGTGTAACACCGACTTTAACATTAGCAGCAGACATCAAGCAGAGACAAAACAATGACTGAAATAACTGACTGATGTATTGTTTTTTACTTAAGTGCAGTAAAGGGTCATCATGAGTACAGATGGTGAAATGGAGTGTTTTGGCCCGGCGGCCGTTTTCCTCCGGAAGCCAGAAAAAGAGCGAATTGAAGCTCAGAACACTCCTTTTGATGCTAAAACAGCTTACTTTGTGACTGAGCCCAATGAGATGTACCTGAAGGGGAAACTTATCAAGCGAGAAGGCGGGAAAGCCACCGTGGAGACTCTCGGTGGAAAGGTAAGAACATGGTGCTGGAACTTAAAAAAATGCAGCTTTGTCATCTATTTGAATATATAGAATATATTATAGTTCACAGCATGTTTACATTCACAGTGCAACAGCTGTACAACAGTTTCATAAGATACGTCCGCACAGATCCTGATATAGGTTCACAAAACCATAAATGCGGAACTATGTGAATCTGTCTGTAAGTGTCCTTTTGTTGATGGAAAGCTAAGGAATTACAGTTTAAAATGGTTAAAGGTAAGACAAGGTACACATAAGAGGTATAAATTCAGCACTATAATTCCTCCTACTTCAAGTGAAAAATCCAGACTTTGAGCTGAGTTTGGAGTTCCTGTGATTTACCTGTGGACTGTGAATCATGACCACCACAGTCTGTACACTGTTATGACTGAAGTCCTTTGTCTTTCCTGTTCCTATAAGCTTACACTGTTTGTTGCAGACTCTCACTGTAAAAGAGGATGAAATCTTCCCCATGAACCCTCCGAAGCTTGATAAGATTGAGGACATGGCCATGATGACCCACCTCAGTGAGCCTTCTGTGCTGTATAACCTCAAAGAGCACTATGCAGCATGGATGATCTATGTGAGTTTTGTTCAGGGGAGTAATTACTTCCATAGAATGTACACATTTTTACAGAAATATTCATCGTTCCTTAATATTCCACTTTGTTATAGACCTACTCTGGGCTGTTCTGTGTCACTGTGAACCCCTACAAGTGGCTCCCGGTGTATGATGCAGTGGTTGTAACAGGATACAGAGGCAAAAAAAGAGTGGAGGCTCCACCCCACATCTTCTCCATCTCTGATAATGCCTATCAGTTCATGCTCCAAGGTATCAGTCATTTTGTGAGCTATTATATGTCAATAAATACAATTGCACTTCAGGAGAACTAACATCCTAAATGTTCTGTATCATCTTGCTATCTTACAGACAGAGAAAACCAGTCAATCCTGATTACGTAAGTGCAAATTATCTCATAATATATTATTTATGAGTACTGACAGCAGTCATTTAAAATGTTTATGAACACACCCTTAAACCCAGCGGAGAATCTGGTGCAGGAAAGACTGTCAACACCAAACGTGTCATCCAGTATTTTGCAACAATCGCAGTGGCTGGAGGAAAGAAAACTGAGGCAGTTCCTGGAAAAATGCAGGTAAACGATCAAACCTGCTCTTAGGAAGACAAAGCTGAAAGAGACACACTGAATGTGATCTTGGATCATGTATAAAGCATAAATGTTCTCTTCTTGATATGTCTTCTAAATGAAGGGGTCGCTAGAGGATCAAATCATTGCAGCCAACCCACTGCTGGAGGCTTATGGCAATGCCAAAACTGTGAGGAATGACAACTCATCTCGCTTTGTAAGTGGCTGTTAACTCTCTTTTTACATAACCTGAGATTGATACGTTATAAATTCTAGCTCATCATCTTATTATGAATAGGGTAAATTCATCAGAATCCATTTCGGAACAACTGGGAAGCTGGCGTCAGCAGACATTGAAACATGTAAGGCTAGAAATGAAACAGCAGATGTACCTCAGTTTGTTCTTGTACCTTCTGTTGATTGAGCAGAACTGATTACTGTCTGTGTGATTGACAGATCTGCTGGAGAAGTCTCGAGTGACGTTCCAGCTGTCTGCTGAGAGGAGCTACCACATCTTCTATCAGCTCACGACAGGCCACAAACCGGAACTGCTAGGTGTGAGATAGTGAATAATATCGCCAATTATTCTAAAGCAAGTGAACAGCAATGACTTTCATATATTATATATTCTGTATGTATGTGTTTTTTTTCTTTTCTGCAGAGGCTCTGCTGATCACCACCAACCCTTATGACTATCCCATGATTAGTCAAGGTGAAATCACCGTCAAGAGTATCAATGACGTTGAAGAATTCATCGCTACTGATGTAAGGACACTTGATGATTGCATTTACTGCAAAAAAAAAAAAAAAAAAAAAAAATCAGGCAAATGTTCACTTTTATGATTACTGCTTCCTTTACGTTCACTAAGATACCTGTTTTTTGTTTGTTTGTTTTTTTTACTGTTTTTGTCACAGATGGGTTTATTAAACTCTATGGTCATTTTTGGGGCTGTTGGTAATGATAGTGTTGTACTGTATTGCATTATATAAACATTTGTTTCCAATATCCTTCAGCATTTAAACTGAGGGAGAAAAATATTAGAAACCTCTTCTATATTCTATTTTATATTTATTGAAAAACAGTCTTTCCTGAGAAACTCCAATGTTGTATGGGATTAAATGTACCTGGATGTTAGTGTAGAAAAAGCACTGCAGGTGATCAGTTTATCAAACAAATAAAATTTACAAAAATATATTAGAAGCTATCACACACAAGCCTGAACACAGTGTTGCTTATTCATTTAAAGCAAAGTAAGCTGTATTGCAACTACTAAACACTTGTGGGGGCAGAGAATATAGCAAAGATGGTTTGTGTTCAAGAACAACATAAGCTTGTGTTTTAACACTTTTCCTTATATCACAGACTGCCATTGACATCCTGGGCTTCACTGCAGAAGAGAAGATGAGCATGTACAAGCTGACTGGAGCTGTGATGCATCATGGAAACATGAAGTTCAAGCAGAAGCCGCGTGAAGAGCAGGCTGAGCCTGACGGCACTGAAGGTATGAAACCCACAGCTTTAAAATATTAGTATAGGTTTTGCCATCAGTGAACACTTGTGATTTAAAGAAGCATTAATGACTTTAGTCAAGAGTCAAGCGTCAAGAATCTTTATTGTCATTATGCATAGCACAATGACATTTTTTCTGGCAGCTCTTGGCTTAAAAGACAGACATATTATTTACATAACACACAATTGTATAAGTCAATATAAAATTATGAACAAATAAAAAGGGATATATGGGACCAAATCAGGTCAGCAGCAAGAGTGTAGTAAAATAATAAGGTGCAGCTCAGTGCAAATCTCAGTCTTTTGGAGGAGGTGTGAGGTCCAGTGTTCTGTGTCTGTCCATAGGGGGGAGGTTGTGTGTGTGACTAGGGGTTAGGGGGGTGATTGATTTCACAGCTCTGGGGAAGAAGCTGTGTCTCAGCCCGTTTGTTTTAGTCTTTATTATTCATGTACCTTTTCCTGGAGGGAAGAGGCACAAACAGACTGTTGCCTGGGTGGGTGGGGTCTGTAGCAATCTATCCAGCCCTCCTCTGGATCCGGTCAGTGTATAGTGAATTTAGATCCAGAAGAGGACTCCCTACGATGCCCTGAGCTGTATTATTCTAGTATTAATGGTTTAAAAGGTCATCATCTGTGTTCTTTTTTAGTGGCAGATAAAATCGCCTACCTCATGGGTCTGAACTCTGCTGATCTGCTCAAAGCACTATGCTACCCCAGAGTGAAGGTTGGAAATGAGTATGTGACCAAAGGTCAAACTGTCCCTCAGGTATAGGAGACAAGAACACAAAAGACAAATTGATACACACAAATTACTGTTTCAAGACACTGACACACAGATCTGTATGCTCCTTTGCTTGTTTTATGCTTTAAAGGTCAACAATTCCGTCATGGCTCTCTGCAAGTCCGTCTATGAGAAAATGTTCTTGTGGATGGTCGTCAGAATCAATGAGATGCTGGATACCAAACAGCCCAGAAGTTATTTCATTGGTGTCCTGGATATTGCTGGGTTTGAAATTTTTGATGTAAGTATGTTTGGTTGATACTACATCATCTTCTACAGCTTCATTTAAATTATTCTGCACCAAGTTTCTTGTCAAAATCAGGGTGTATGGTATATCAGTGTGACGAGTTAAAATGCATTTGTTAGTATCACTTAGAGCCCTTTTTGACCCTTGATATCTTCATTTTATTTAGTTCAACAGCTTGGAGCAGCTTTGCATCAATTTCACCAATGAAAAACTGCAACAGTTTTTCAACCACCACATGTTTGTCCTGGAGCAAGAAGAGTACAAGAAAGAGGGAATTGAATGGGAGTTCATTGACTTTGGTATGGACTTGGCTGCCTGCATTGAGCTTATTGAGAAGGTGAGCCACATGCTGCATATTCACAAATACAGAGAACTGTCTGATGACTTCAAAGATTGTCAATAATCATTTCATCACAACAGCCAATGGGCATCTTCTCCATCCTTGAAGAGGAGTGCATTGTCCCCAAGGCAACAGACATGACCTTCAAGAACAAACTCTATGATCAGCATCTTGGTAAAAGTGCACCCTTCCAGAAACCGAGAATTGGCAAAGGTAAAGCTGAGGCCCATTTCTCCCTGGTGCACTATGCTGGTACTGTGGACTACAATGTCGTTGGTTGGCTGGACAAGAACAAAGACCCCCTGAACGACTCAGTGGTTCAGCTTTATCAGAAGTCTTCAGTCAAATTGCTGGCCTTCTTGTATGCATCCCATGCTTCAGCAGAAGGTACGTGCCATTGCTTGTCTCTGTAATATGAGAGATTAAAATTGAAAACATCATTTGTGTTGAAATGAACTATTTTGGTGTATTTGTTGTTTTACTGACAGCTGAGGGTGGTGGTGGCAAGAAAGGTGGCAAGAAGAAGGGTGGCTCCTTCCAGACTGTGTCTGCTTTGTTCAGGGTAAGATTTTAAAGAATGATTGACATGCTTCATTGCATTTACTGTTTGTCTGATTTAGTGCCTTTTGTAAAGATGATGTCCTTTTAATCCTTCAGGAGAATTTAGGAAAGCTGATGACTAATTTGAGGAGCACACATCCTCATTTTGTGCGTTGCTTGATTCCCAATGAATCCAAGACACCAGGTACATGAGAAAAAAAAGAAGTGCTTTTACTGTTATTCTTTTATTGCAAGTAGTTTAACAATGTATTATAGGTCTTATGGAGAACCACCTGGTCATCCACCAGCTGAGGTGTAACGGTGTGCTCGAAGGGATCAGGATCTGCAGGAAAGGTTTCCCCAGCAGAATCCTCTATGGGGATTTCAAGCAGAGGTAGCAAATATATCATCTTTGCAGGTACTGAAAAATCTTTGTTGTCTTCAAACTAGTGTTTTCTAACAGAATAAAATCTTTACTCCTAGATACAAAGTACTGAATGCCAGTGTCATCCCAGAGGGACAGTTTATTGACAACAAGAAGGCTTCAGAGAAACTACTGGGATCCATCGATGTTGACCATTCTCAGTATAAATTTGGCCACACCAAGGTAGGGTATTAATACACTCCTGTGGAAAAGGCTGTTTTAAAAGAAATACAAGATCAACTATCATCAATAATAATTTGCTTAAATATAATTATAATTGTTGACTCTCAGGTGTTCTTCAAAGCTGGGCTGCTGGGTCTCCTAGAGGAGATGAGAGATGAGAAACTGGCTGAGCTGGTCACAATGACTCAGGCTCTCTGCAGAGGTTTCCTCATGAGGCGTGAGTTTGTGAAGATGATGGAAAGGAGGTACTGTGTCTGTCTGTTACTGATGTTGGCTACAATTTAAATATGTTTTAAAGGCTGTAAGTTTATTTGTTCAATAAACATTTGCTAACATTTTTTTGTATGTTTTTATCAGGGAAGCCATTTACTCCATCCAGTACAATATTCGTTCATTCATGAATGTCAAAACCTGGCCATGGATGAAGCTGTACTTTAAGATTAAGCCTCTTCTGAAGAGTGCAGAGACTGAGAAAGAGATGGCTCAAATGAAAGAGGACTTTGAAAAGACCAAAGAGGAGCTAGCAAAGGCTCTGGCTAAGAAGAAAGAACTGGAGGAGAAGATGGTCTCTCTCCTGCAGGAGAAAAATGACCTGCAGCTGCAAATTCAGTCTGTATGTTAAGTATAATGAAGGAATGTGTATTTGACTGATTCAAGTTTTTATAATTAACCCAGGAATATTTTCATTTTATGTCATATAAATCTAGGAAGGTGACAGCCTTGCTGATGCCGAGGAAAGGTGTGATGGGCTCATTAAAGCAAAAATCCAGCTTGAGGCCAAAGCCAAAGAGATTTCTGAGAGACTGGAGGATGAGGAGGAAATCAATGCTGAGCTGACGGCAAAGAAGAGGAAGCTGGAGGACGAGTGCTCTGAGTTGAAGAAAGACATTGATGACTTGGAGCTCACCCTGGCCAAAGTGGAAAAGGAGAAACATGCCACTGAGAACAAGGTTGGTAGATGTTTCATAAGACCTTAAAGTCCATCCTTTGCAGAACACTAAAAACCTTGAAAACTGTTTTCCCAATACTGCAAATACAGGTTAAAAACCTGGTTGAAGAAATTACTTCTCTTGATGAGACTGTTGCCAAGTTGACCAAAGAGAAGAAAGCCCTCCAAGAGGCCCATCAGCAGACCCTTGATGATCTTCAGGCAGAGGAAGACAAAGTCAACACTCTGACAAAGGCCAAGATCAAACTAGAGCAGCAAGTGGACGATGTATGCAATCCACTGTTGAAAACACATGTTGCACATACCAATCACACTTTTATTTTAATTCGAAAAAATCACCTGCTTTTATAGCTTGAAGGTTCACTGGAGCAAGAAAAGAAACTTCGTATGGACCTTGAACGAGCTAAAAGAAAGCTTGAAGGGGATCTGAAACTGGCCCAGGAATCCATCATGGATCTGGAGAATGACAAGCAGCAGTCTGAGGAGAAAATAAAAAAGTGAGTATAAGAATTAATCTGTTCACTAGCAGTAACCTCTCTATGAGAGGTTTTACTAAGACACAGCATTAATATACCAAATTACATTCGTCTTCTTCCAGAAAGGACTTTGAAATAAGCCAGCTCCTGAGTAAGATTGAGGATGAGCAGTCTCTTGGAATCCAGCTCCAGAAAAAGATAAAGGAACTTCAGGTATAATTTGAAATAGTAAAGTAATGGCAGCCAAAAGCAAGAGAACATTCAAATACACTGAACAATTTTCTCTTAAAACTTGTGTTTCAGGCTCGTATTGAGGAGCTGGAGGAGGAGATTGAGGCTGAGCGGGCTGCTCGGGCCAAGGTGGAGAAGCAGAGGGCTGATCTCTCCAGAGAACTTGAGGAGATCAGTGAGAGGCTTGAAGAGGCTGGTGGAGCAACTTCAGCTCAGATTGAGATGAACAAAAAGCGTGAGGCCGAGTTTCAAAAGCTGCGTCGTGATCTCGAAGAGTCCACCCTGCAGCATGAGGCCACCGCTGCAGCTCTACGCAAGAAGCAGGCTGACAGCGTGGCTGAGCTGGGAGAACAGATTGATAACCTCCAACGTGTCAAACAGAAGCTGGAGAAAGAGAAGAGTGAATACAAGATGGAGATCGATGACCTCACGAGCAATATGGAGTCTGTTGCAAAAGCGAAGGTGAAAGTGCTGCATTTTCATACAGGCATAAAAAAATAATGGTAATAACTTTATACTAATGCATGCCTTCTTTCACCAGGCAAACCTTGAAAAAATGTGCAGGACATTAGAAGATCAGCTGAGTGAGCTCAAATCTAAGAACGATGAGAATGTCCGTCAACTGAATGACTTGAGTGCACAGAGAGCAAGACTTCAAACTGAAAATGGTAAGAATTTCACTTTTTGGGTCGGTCACATTGTCCTGCAGAAACAAGACTCCTCAACCAGGTGCCAAATCATTGTCACATATTTAACGTCTCAGATATAGTCAGTGGTGCTATATGAAAGTGACTTTTGTAAAGATAAATGCAAGTTGTCCCAAGATTCTAAACAAAACTCACTCATAACATCTTTGAGACAATTCTGACTTACCTTGCACCAGGCAAATATTTTTGAATGGTGTTATAGCATTTTCATGGACTTCTTATAAAGCTTGGGAATTATTTTCAAACTTTGTTTCATTTCTACCAGTTTAAAAATGTCAGGTTTTACTGCTCTCAGAGGTTAATGGTAAATTCAAACAACTCCTATCAGGGTCTTCATCTTTAGTTGCAGCAGTGTAAAATGTATGCTGCAACTGCCACCCACTATGCTAGATTTTGTGAAATCGTAGCGTCACACTACAGTAGTACAGTATGTTGATATAGTACATTCTCTATATTAAATCTGTTCTGGAGATACCTACATCAAACTTTAACTTACCTCTCTTTGTTTGTTCCCTATTTTCAACAACCCTATTCTGTTCCCTTCACTCTCTTTTACCTACCTATTTGCAAACCTGACAAATATATTTTTATTCAACACATGGACCCTGCCCAATGTGTACATAATCACTTAGCATTTCCTTAGTATGATTTGCTTATATTCTGTTGCAATTTTGCTCTGATGTACATTAGAGTAATTTAACTATTGTTTTATTAGGAGAATTTGGGCGTCAGCTGGAGGAGAAAGAAGCTCTTGTCTCTCAGCTGACAAGGAGCAAACAGGCTTACACTCAGCAAATTGAAGAGCTAAAGAGGCACATAGAGGAGGAAGTTAAGGTAAAAGTCTATAAAGCCAACAGGTTAATTAAGGAGTGGACCACCCGATGATTTGTATCAAATATTAATCAGGTTCGCATTTGGATTTTAGGCCAAGAATGCCCTGGCTCATGCCGTTCAATCAGCTCGCCATGACTGCGACCTGCTCAGAGAGCAGTATGAAGAGGAGCAGGAGGCCAAGGCTGAGCTGCAGCGTGCACTGTCCAAGGCCAACAGCGAGGTGACTCAGTGGAGAACCAAATACGAGACCGATGCCATTCAGAGAACTGAGGAGCTGGAGGAGGCCAAGTAAGTCATTACTATTTAAGTTTTGTCCACTAGTAACGAGTATGTAATAATATAATCTAAGTCGTAAAATCAAATGTTCTTAATAGGAAAAAGCTTGCCCAGCGTCTTCAGGATGCAGAGGAATCCATTGAGGCTGTGAATGCAAAATGTGCCTCTCTGGAAAAGACAAAACAGAGACTGGTGGGTGAAGTGGAGGATCTGATGATCGACGTGGAGAGAGCTAATGCTCTGGCTGCGAATCTCGACAAGAAGCAGAGGAACTTTGACAAGGTTGGAATATTTGTTATGCACAGTTTTAGTTAAGATGAGGTGACAAAAAATGCTAATTTGTTTCCTGTATGTTCAGGTTCTTGCAGAGTGGAAGCAAAAGTATGAGGAAAGCCAAGCAGAGCTGGAGGGAGCTCAGAAGGAAGCTCGTGCTTTAAGCACTGAGCTGTTCAAGCTGAAGAACTCATATGAAGAAGCTCTGGACCAACTGGAGACCATGAAGAGAGAGAACAAGAATCTGCAACGTATGACAATTACTTCTATTTTCCACAACAAAATGCACTCTAAACACCATTTCAATGCATCTCTCTTGTCTAATGTTTTTACATTGCATCATATTCTAAATTCTATGCTACCAACAGAGGAGATCTCAGACCTGAGTGAACAACTTGGAGAGACCGGTAAGACGATTCATGAACTTGAGAAAGGAAAAAAGGCAGTGGAAAGTGAGAAGTCAGAGATTCAGACTGCTCTGGAGGAGGCAGAGGTAAAAAAAAAAACTCATATTCATCAGGCTACCGCTTAGAGTTACAATGAACTGTTTTATCAAAATCATTCAGCCGTTGTACAAGGGGCAGGGATGTACTGAAATGTAAAATTCTAGTCAAAATTTAAAAAAAGGTAGTACACAATCTAAAATACTGCAAACCTAGAAACTCTGAACCTGTGCGAGAGACATCATGTACTTCACAGCTCAGTGCTATTTTCCTTTGCTAATAGTCAGTTTCTATATTTTTAATGAAGGAACTCTTCTGTGGTCTAGTTGATAAAGGTCATACTTATTTGCAGGCTACCCTGGAGCATGAGGAATCCAAAATTCTCCGTATTCAGCTTGAGCTCACCCAAGTCAAGAGTGAAGTTGACAGAAAAATTGCAGAGAAGGACGAGGAGATTGACCAAATCAAGAGGAACAGCCAGAGAGTGATTGAGTCCATGCAGACAACTTTGGATGCTGAGGTCAGGAGCAGAAATGATGCCCTGAGAATCAAGAAGAAAATGGAGGGAGACCTCAATGAGATGGAGATTCAGCTGAGCCATGCCAACCGCCAGGCAGCTGAAGCCCAAAAACAGCTGAGAAACGTGCAAGGACATCTTAAGGTATGGTGGCATATGAAACAAAACTACAGGGAGAGTATACTTTTTTGGACTGTCTTACAAATGTTTATTTATTATTTGTTATTTGTTTAGGATGTACAACTGCACCTTGATGAAGCCCTTAGAGGTCAAGAAGACATGAAGCTGGAGCATGAGGAATCCAAGATGCTCCGTGTTCAGCTTGAGCTCACCCAAGTCAAGGGTGAAGTTGACAGAAAAATTGCAGAGAAGGACGAGGAGATTGAGCAAATCAAGAGGAACAGCCAGAGAGTGATCGAGTCCATGCAGACAACTTTGGACGCTGAGGTCAGGAGCAGAAATGATGCCCTGAGAATCAAGAAGAAAATGGAGGGAGACCTCAATGAGATGGAGGTTCAGCTGAGCCATGCCAACCGCCAGGCAGCTGAAGCCCAAAAACAGCTGAGAAACGTGCAGGGACAGCTTAAGGTATGGTGGCATATGAAACAAAACTACAGGGAGTTTACTTCTTTGGACTGCCTTACAAAATGTTTATTTATTATTTGTTTAGGATGTACAACTGCACCTTGATGAAGCCATTAGAGGTCAGGATGAAATGAAAGAGCAGGTTGCTATGGTGGAGCGCAGGAACAACCTGATGCTGGCTGAGATCGAGGAGCTGAGAGTTGCACTGGAGCAAACGGACAGAAGCCGCAAAGTGGCTGAACAGGAGCTGGTTGATGTCAGTGAGCGTGTGGGGCTGCTGCACTCTCAGGTACTGACAAAGGCAGACACACCAGAATTTAAACATTGTTTTTCTATAGTTCATCACTTGTAACGTCATTGTTTTTTCTTTTATAATAGAACACCAGCCTCATCAACACCAAGAAGAAGCTGGAGGCTGACCTGATTCAGATCCAAGGTGAAGTAGAAGACTCTGTCCAGGAAGCAAGAAATGCTGAAGAAAAGGCCAAGAAGGCCATCACTGATGTGAGTCAGTCTGATGCTTCTCTATGTAGCAACCATTTCTACAAAAACAAATGCAACAAATATATTTCTGACGATACAAATTCTTCAAAATATCAGGCTGCCATGATGGCAGAAGAGCTGAAGAAAGAGCAGGACACCAGTGCTCATTTGGAGAGGATGAAGAAGAACCTGGAGGTGACAGTGAAGGACCTGCAGCACCGTCTGGATGAAGCTGAGAATCTGGCCATGAAGGGCGGCAAGAAGCAGCTCCAGAAAATGGAGGCTAGGGTAAAGATCAATCCCAAGTTTTGTTTCAATATGAAGTTTTTACTTTCGAGTAGTAGCAGACATGGTTTATTTTTCAGGTACGTGAGCTTGAGGCTGAAGTTGAAGCTGAGCAGAGACGAGGAGCAGAGGCTGTCAGAGGTGTTCGAAAATATGAGAGAAGAGTGAAAGAGCTCACCTACCAGGTATATTTTTAATTGATTGTTGCAATCATTTGAAAATGTTGCATATTAATATATTTTAAATGTGATTTATTGTTACTGCAGACTGAAGAGGACAAGAAGAATGTCACCAGGCTTCAGGATCTCGTGGACAAGCTGCAGCTCAAAGTGAAGGCCTACAAGCGACAAGCTGAGGAGGCTGTGAGTCAGAAGCTTTTTTCTCTGTATTACCTCAAATAATGTTGCATGCAGTAAACTCAGACCTTGAAACTGAAGAATTTAACCACACTCTTCTGTTTTGAAAGTAATAACTTAATTCCCAGAAAAGTGAATTTCTTTATTGTCAGTTTTCATGATTGTTGACTCTAGTGTTGAATTTCCTCACAGGAGGAGCAGGCCAACACTCACCTGTCCAGGTACAGGAGGGTGCAGCATGAGATGGAGGAGGCTCAGGAGAGAGCTGACATCGCTGAGTCCCAGGTCAACAAGCTGAGGGCAAAGAGTCGTGAAATTGGAAAAGTAAGTGATGCATAAAAGTCAAGCAGCAAGCTGCACATGTGATTATGTGATTTAATAACAAGACTGTGTATTTGAAAGTTTTCAGGTTAATTTAAATTGTATTTAAAATGGTACAAGTGAATACAGTACTTACTGGATGATGAAGGTTTTCCTGTCTTTGGACAAATGTCTTTCATCTTTTTTCTGTTCATTTTAGGTAAAGGAGGCTGAAGAATAATCTGCAGCTTCTTTGACAGATGCAAATGAGAATCATCATTATGTAACTGTTCTCACAATATTGTTAGTCTGCATACAATAAATATGTACCTCCAGCAAGTTGTCTTTAAAATGTTTTTAAGCAACAAAAATGAAGAAACAGCAAAAGAAGCACAATTTACAGTGTGTGTCTTCTCTTCACACTTTGGAAGACTGAAAAACAATGCATTCTAATAATTCATATGAAGTAAGGGAGAGCCAGCATTGATGCCACTATGCAAAAACCTTCATATGGGAACAATTCCAGTATGTGTGATGGTCTTTGTCCACTTTTGACATGTGAGCCTTCATCAGGTTTTCACAACCAGAATGTCTAATTTCAGTCAGTATATTACAAATGAAAAAAGATTAGATTCGGAGTGGGCAGATTGATCCCTAAAGTATGATTACAACCAATATCATGTGTTGTTCAGTAGGACTAACAAAAGAAATAAGGCCTTTCTACTCTGCACCACTACTAGGACACCTGATATTTATCATAAAAACTCTTCTGTTTTTTTTTTTGATAAAACAATCATAAATCATAAAACAATCCTCAATGTTAGGAAATTCATTTGGTGGCAATTAAAATGTCTTCTGAAGTGGTTTATTAATTATGATAACAATACAAACCACTTTTTAGTAAAATAATTTGTATTCATGATACTGGCATGGTATTACTTAGTGATGAAAAGAAAGCAAATTTTGTTGCATTGTCTACCCAAAGAACGAGGTCTTAAAGGAAGTGTTTGACATTTTGAGGAATCCCTGTATTTGCTTTAATGCCAAGTGTTAGATTAGAAGGTTGATATGGGTCCAAAGGGAACAGCTACAGCTAGCAGCCGGTTAGCTTAGCTTAGTATAAGAGACTACTAGGAACGAGCGAAAATGCTGACCTGGCTTAATGCAAAGGGATGAAACTTCAACTACCATCACTTCTAAATTTAATTAACACAGTTTTTATGAAGAATTACTATATGCATTTGAGTAGTTCTTCACTTGGCGCAATAATGTCTGGACTCTTCTCATGGCTGTGAAGTTGACAGGCAACTACAGTATGCACAGTTAAAGCAGATACATTACATACATTTTACTAAATCTTTAAAACATTCTCTTAAAAAGTAGTCACTTATTTGTAAATTGTAATGAATTTAAAAAACATCATTATATGTGACATGTGGCTTCTCTCACCTGGATAAGTGTGCAGGCCTACCTGTGAGTGTCCATCCTACACAGCAATGAAAATTCAACACACACTGTTTAACAACACAATCAGAGCTCTCCTATATTAATTCTCAGTAGAGGCCATAATTTTTATTAATCATTTAATTAGTACTCCAAGTTGCAAGAGGAGGTAAGGATGTAGAGTTGATACTGTTGCATCACTGCACTTCCTGACAGCTGAGAATCCACAATCCTTTGAGGCAAAACAGCCTTTTAGTACTAGCCCGTGTGTTTCCTCTCTGGGGAGCCATTTCATGAATGCTGTGATCGATGACAACTGGTGTCTCCAACCACTAATCTTAGTGCACCTGTTTGTACCATTTGATTCTGGAAAACCCTCTTTGCTGCACACAGAAGAGACAGCTGAGCATTTCTCTACTTAAACTGTGTTTTTGTTATTTTTAGTTCTTACGCAGAAATATCAACAGGCAACCAAGAATATGACTTTCTTTCTATTGCCTATAGTAAAAAACAATCTGCTCATAGTTCTTTCCTAGTAACTACATACATGTCAGAGAAGTACTGAATTTACAAGTAGATCTATGCTTTCAGAAAAATCACTTGAAATGCAATTAACACGTTAATGCAGACAAAATGCAAGACAAAAAAAAAAAAGAAAAACACACACACAGAAAGACTTGTCCTCCATCCAAACACTAGTTATACCCTTTCAATTGTAATTCAAAGTTTTACCCAGAACGAAGTTATTCCGCAGCACCAACCCTCATCTCCCCTGAAAGCTTCATCTTTTCAGTGACTCTAATGAACCTGTGAGAGACGAGCCTCTTAGCTGCTGGTTATACCTCCCACGATGTATAAAATTAATAAGATTTGAACTTCTTTGCGAAATACTGGTGCTCTGATATCACAGCTAAATCAGACAACTACCAGGTGTATTTCTCTTTAAGCCACATAAGAAG
Organism: Monopterus albus; assembly: GCF_001952655.1. Taxonomy (NCBI): domain Eukaryota; kingdom Metazoa; phylum Chordata; class Actinopteri; order Synbranchiformes; family Synbranchidae; genus Monopterus; species Monopterus albus. The sequence continues at coordinate 59,456 of NW_018128337.1, forward strand.
GAGTTGTGTCTGTTCGACCAAAAGTATCATTTATCTCGACAAGGCTTTTGAGGACAGCTGGCTGTTAGTTTACTGAATCTGAGAAGCCAACATCCTACAACATGAGCCCAGAGCTTTTAGTGTGTGTGTGTGTGTGTGTGTAGAAGAAGCCAACAACCTATCATGTTTCCCTTGAAGAGCCAAGCTGTACCATTTGATTGATGCTCTTGCACATGATCAGTAGTTATGACTCTTGGATTTCTTTACTGCTCCTCAACAAGCCACCCAAAATTCATGTATTAATCCTTGACAGCTGACAGAATTCTCTCTGCATTAGATAATGGAAAATACTGAAGTAATAAGATCTACAGTAGCTTTGCTTCACATCAGTTCACTAAAGTGTAAACCTACATCAGCCCGCTCTGCTTCTAGTCTGTCCATAATGATGAGTGATTTTGGTGACATGACTGTCTAACAGTGACGTTACAGAAAACCTTTCCTAACAAAAATTTACTAAAATTATACAAAAGCAAATTTTTTCCAAACTAAGTGTTGTAGTACACTCAGCAGGATGGTCATTCATGTGTGAAGTGATTTTGTCGACACTACACTATATGAGTAAAGTTATTGAATATTTTTCCCAATAAAAATCCCCCCAAATTATGAAAAAACATATTTTTCCTAAGGGTTGTAGTACAGTCAGCAGACGACCATTGATGTGTGAAGTAATTTTGGCAACCCTGCACTGGGTTATGAGTAATGTTTTTGAATACTTTTGTATTAGGCCTATCTCTTTTCAGTATAGCACTTTGTAGACGGTCCCTGCACACTTGTCTCACAGCCGGCTGCACATTGATGCCAATGTTATTTGTCCGGAGCAGAGGATGGCCCATTTTGATAAAAACGATCTTGTAAGCTTATTACATGTTGCTACATTACTACGAAACAAAAGAGGCATCATTTGTATTTTAGCAACATTTCAGTTATGACTTATTGATCTGGAATCAGTGAATATCTTTCCGACCAAAGTCAGTCACTAGGTTATAACGTACCATTGTCAGCACCCCGACCGAGAGCAATCGCCTCCTGTGTCTGGGAGCAAATATGACATTTGCACGGCATGTGAGCTTTACTGTAAATCACCTCCTCCCTTTCAGTCAGGCACATCGGAATGATCTAATATAACTTCACTCCAAAGACAGGCCTAATGCGCACCAGTTTGCTCAAATATAAGATGTCCCTACAGTCAATATGCAAAACTACACTCTTGAAATCTACAGGATAATGCCAGAGTAAGTTGATTTCCTGAGAATCTGAGCCATTGTACCTGATGCAAAAGAGAAAAAAATCTCACCGTGAATTTTAGGCTTTGTCTCTTACATCCAGATCTATAATAGATTTACATAAATATATAAATTGGAGAACAAATAAACAGACTCCTTTGTAGATTTCTCTTATATTGCAAATAAATTTGTATGAACGATTTAAACTTTTTATGACAACTGAAGTGTGAAATTGTGCCCCGTTAAAAAATTTGAATGTATAATGCCCCAGTATACAGTACAACATTAGTTACATTGAGTGCAGGGGATCAAAATCTCTAGCAGCGGCCCTGTACAAGCCTGTGCAGTCAGTGGTACAAGCACAAAGTCTGACGTGTTTTAAACCTAAATCTTATTGGACAATGACAATCCAATCACAGAGCAGAGTCAAACTGTCCAATCAGAGGCCATTTGGGTCTCACATGGTTTGCCCCCCTAATATTGCTGCAGATAAGATCGAAGACATTGACACAGTAATAATCATATAGCTTTCTCCCAGAGCCTCCAGTCCTACTGGGAGTGCTGGTGTTAGGGCCCTTCATGTACGCCAGAGGCCCTCAGCTGCACCACTGGATGGAAATGGTCAACACTCCACAGGAGCCAGTTCAGCTGTGGCACGGATTGGGCAGAGCCATTTAAGCAACCAAACTGATCCAGAGACACACATGTGCATATACATGCACACAAAGTCTGAAATAATAGAATAAAAGTGCTAATAAATGTGTTCATCATTTGTAAAACGCCTTGAGGCGATTTCTATCTGCTAATAGAAGCATGTCTAGATGAAAGGTGTGTTTGTAATTGCATATGATTTTTACTTTGTCAGTGTGTGCACGGCAGATATTTCAATGCTGGAAACTGAGAACGTTCGGCCGCTGGCCCCCAACGCCCCCTAGTGCGCATGTGCAGTGGACCCTAGAACGCGGAAGCAACCCCGGAAGAAAAACAAATTTGCCGTGTGCGCCGGGTGAGCAACATTCAGTGGGGAAAATAAATAGAATAAATGAATGTATTAGCGTTATGAAAAGATGTTCTCATAATACATACACTGTAAGATCTACCTTTTCCCATTAATATATCTGTGGGAAGAATGGTCTCCATCTTGTGATTTGGTGTTATAATATAGTGTAGTGATCCTTCACTTGGCATGTTATGATGTTCTGCTGGCACAAGGTAAAGAAATAACTTAGGACAGGTGACACATCTGACCCAGCTGTCAATAAAAGCTCTTGATCCGTTGACAGTTTGAAGTCTCTAACTAGCACAGCAGAACCAGCTCCAGGCCTTTGGCATCTGGATACATGATTAAGTTAAAGCTGTAGAAACCTGCAGTCCCTGTCTCTTATCCACCTGTTTACACTCTTCAGGTATCATGAATGGATGAAGTGTCCTGAGCTGCAGCATCTGACTGCCTCAGAGCCACCGACCCGAGAACAGGAATACGACATGCAGTGGAGCTGGAGGGAAGATGATGACAGTAAGACTTCTTCTGCAGTAAATGTACACACAGAACATGCTCTTATTCATCCTCTAAAGCAGTTGTTTTAAATCTGAAGGCTTGCCAGACTTAGCCTTTAGCCTTAGATTTTTTCATGTGAATAACTGGACACCTTTATTTCTCTGAAAACTACCCAAATAAAACAATGAACTGATCATACAGCAGTGGCTGGAAAGATAAATCTGAGAGAACTTCTTTTACTTTTGTTAAGTTTTTAACATTCAGAATTTTTACAATGCCTACATAAATAAGCTAACACATTGTCCAAATAACAGAAGCTTATACAACTTATGATAGGATAAAGTGAAATAAGATTCAGTGACATTTGCTTTATGAGGTCAACACTCCTTTCAAGTTCTGTCCTTATGGTTTCCAAATCATTCCTTCCAGACATTCGTACCATCATCCATCAGATTTGTTAGGTTAAAGTGTTTATAAATAACTGGTAATCACTGGATATGATATGAAAATAAGTCATCATTCTTTCTGAGGTCATGCACTAGTACAATCATTCAACTTTTACTTAAAGAAAAGCTGTTTCATTTGACTTTTTTTTTTTTTTGCCAGATTGCACATTCATCATCTTCGATAAGCAGCGATGGGCAGTTCCCAGTATAGAAGAGGAGCAGTGCATGGTGGGAGATGTCAACATGTTCCTGACGGACCCAACAGACCTCTCCTTGGCTGAGCTGGAGATCATGACAGCAGGTGATGCCCAGTGTGCTTATCTTAAAAGTGATTCAAAATCAAAGGCTGAGCAAATATCTACAGTCAGCCTGTGCTGCGGTTTGTACATCTCAGTCATTTCCTGTGTATATCTCTTTATATCTGGACATTATATTCCTCTTGTTTTCTACAGAGCCCAGTTACAGAGGCAAGGGCATTGGGAAGGAGGTGGCACACGTGATGATGCACTATGGTGAGCATCTGATCCCATCTTTCAGAAGGTTTCGAGCAGGAAGACAGCAGCTTAAAGTCACTGTGTAGAAGTTGAAAATTTCCACACCCCTTGAATTACTGCCCATTTTTCTGCAGTTCAGTCTTGTGCTGTATTCATGCTGTGTTGTGCTGCCTATTAGTTGGAGAATCAACCTGTGGTGGAGCAGGAAAAATAATAAATGCAAAATTGCCATGAGAATGCAGACAGCAGTGGATGAGATTGATGCAGGTGTATGGTTTGTTGTAAGACGACTTGCAGAAACTTTTAAATTGTATTTTTTGTGTGTTTGTCAGGAAAAGTAAACTGCACCTAACATTCAGTACTATCCTATGTTGACTAAAAACAATGGGATGGATACATGGCTTGGCTCTGATTCCTTAGATTTAAACTACATTTGACAACGTGTGATAAGCTGCATTGCTAGACTTGCCAAAGCAGCTGAAAACTGTAAATTCTTACATGTATCTCTGTACAGTATTTATTTGAAACCCCTCTTTATTCATACTAAATATTTGTGGTTTTAGGTTTTATTGCAAAAATAAATGGTAAAAATAAGCCACAGTTTTGCCTAAAAGCCCAAAACATGTCTTATAACTTTTCTTTTTCCTGTTCCTTTTTCTCAGCACACAGTAAGGCTGCCCTTTAGTGGTGGCACACAGCATTACACCAATCTTAACAAGTAAAAAAAAAAAAAAACAAACAAAAAAAAACAATTTTAACAAGTGTGACCCATTATTGCCTGCTAGTCAAATGAATGGCAATTTAATGGTACAAATAGCAATGTATGTACATGGTCACACTTTTTGTGAGCATGTGTAGGAAAGATTTGTACATAAAAACGTTTTAGAACGTGTGAATAAAATCTGTAAACAAATTATGTTACACAAAGACACTGAAAACAAGCGTTTGTGAACATCTGTGTACAGGTAGAAAGTAGCTAATTGCACATACAACTCAATTTAGGACTACTGAGGTTTAGTGTGAATCACGCCTGAATAGGTTGGACAGTGACAATCCAATCACAGAGCAGAGTCAGACTGTCCAATCAGGTGGTAGCTAGGTTCTTCAAATTAGTCTCCAGTGGCGGTCTTTATATCTTTGGTTGTAGTGGAGCTTCAAGGTGGACAGTGCCAGAGCTGTTCGGCAACTCAGGTGGGTTGTATTAGAAAATCACAGTAAATATTCCATATGTTGCGTTAGGCATGTAGGCAGCACGCAGGTGCCTCGCTGTTAACACAGTTGTCCAAATTTATGTTTTCTATTTCAGGTGGGATACTTTACGTAGCGTTAGCCGAATGCTAATGTGAGGCGTTAGCCGTCCAGTACTCTTTTGTTTTGCCTGAGCCTGTCAATTGTCAGGCTAATTGTGAAACCTGCTCAATCTAGGAAAAATCTCTTAGAGACTTGTAGATGAAAGAACTCCTCTAGTTTTTCATGGCAGTGTCTTTTATATTTAATATTATATATTAATTAAAAAAAACGCCGTTTGGTTTGGGCCTCACCGGGTCTTCATCAGCACGGAAACCTAACAAATTGTTTACACCTGAATGTTTCCGCCCTGATGACCAGGTGAGGTCCAAACCGGGCGGCGTCTTTTTACTGAGATGCCCTGTTATTGGTAAGGGTGCTACCTTCAAAATGTTGCTTAAATAATATTGCAAATGCACTAGCAGGGAAATATACCTAAATTACCAAAATTAAAAGTAGTCACTGTGCAGACTAATAATAGAATGCGTTTCACGTTGATGTATATTATTTGATAATTTCTGGTGCATTATTGTGTTCGTTTTAATGTTGTAGCTGTTAAAGATAGGGATTGACATCAGCTGTCAGGCATCACTAACCTATAGAACCATGCAACAGATTCCCGCCCAGCATAATTTAATGGGAATTTACCCTTTAAAAATGGCCTTCATCACTGCTCTTTTTCACACTTCTGTATTTACACATATTTACAGCTGGAGGCTGCCACACTCTTCCCCCCCCCCCCCCCCCCCCCCCATCAGTTTGATGCTGTTAGTACATTAACGTGACTAGTAAGCATAGGCTAGGAAAATTGAGGAAAGCTCAGGTGAGTAGGGGAGGAGAGGCTCAGATGTGCAAGAAATATGAATTGATTAAACAGTTGTCATTGAGAAACCTGAAAAAAAGAATGCAATCGCCTTTTAATGAATCTTATTTGTGTAAAATGTGCATATAGTAAGAGCTGTTGACTTTTTTCTGCATGTTTTATGGTTTTTATGAAATGTGTTAGTTTGTACTGGTTTCTGTGATAACAGTAATTGTTATAACTAGGACAGACATAGGACTAACTCCCCCATGTATCTTTCAGTAGGCCACAGAACGCATGGACATGAGTATGGGACTCGCACAGCGTCGTTTCGACAGCGTTCCGGGGCCCCTGTCACTCCCACATATGGATGTCAGCTACAAGTTGATGAGGTGAGAAGCATATTCTAAAGTTGTGGTGGTTCAAGTGAGAGTAGTATACTAGCACTGACTGTAATTTCTCAGCTCTCTTGTTCCTGACAAACTCATTTTAAAAGTGTTTTGAGCTACTTTGATGTAATGGCATACACTTCATTCTTTGTTCCAATCTGACTCATTTTTTTTTTTCCACTGACAAACTTCCTAGTTTAAGATGTGTCTTTAAACTATTAGCATCTTTAAGTGCTTTCACTCTGCATTTGTACACAGGGTCAGAATGAACTGTAGTGTAACAGTTATTGTATGATAATGAAGCTTTAGTAAAAACTTTATGGCAAACATTGTCATAACATAGTGACAGACCTTCATTGCTATAGAGTTAACTCTCTTGCCACAGGTTCTGATTTGAGACAATCTCAGTACCTGGATGTTATGTTTGAGGTTATAGTTGGTGTTGTACTGGACTGCATTATATTCAGGTGTTTCTAATAATTTGTTCTGCCCACTGATGTACATGGTCAGAATATTAACATATACATTTTCAGCTTCATCAATGGAAAGGCAGAAGTGTTGCATTTTATAGCAATTGGTTTGGCAATTGGTAGAATTTAATGCTCGTATGCGTCAGTGGAGTGTCCTCCACAGAACAAAAATAACTTTAATCTTGTGCACACATTCCCCCACAGCCTGGTGTGATGCCATGATCTGGACACAGGTGAACCTCCCCCCCCTCCAGTTTTAATGGACTTTATGGGCCTGTAGAAACAGTGAAGACCAGAATCACACAATTTAAGTTGTAATAGCTTTATTGAAAAAAAAAAAAAGCCCTGACAAGACGGCCCTTTTTTTTGGGGGGGGGACCATCAACCATGTGGAGTACCCTCCATTGTTACATGCTACTGAAGTTTTGGCACAAGAGGGGAAATCCCTACTGGTGAGGTCAAAGTAGAGTGCCTCACATTTTCCTCATGCTGTTAAACTGCATGTGTCCAGGCCACAGTTGTGAAGAGTTCTCTTGTAGTTACATAACTGGAGAAAATGTGAGGTGCAACCCCTCCAGTACAGATTTCCCCATCTTACCCAAAACTTCAGCAGCTGACCTAGCTGGGATGGAGCAGCTGCAAAAAAAGTTTGTAGAGCTTTCATTTCAATAATAAAGGGTCCATTTATAAACAAACTTGCCTGTCTCTATGATTGTCTGGTAATGGAATGACATCCAGTTAAGGGCAATGAACATCCTTTCATGGATATGCAGAACAGGCACTGCAAAGTTCCAAATCAGACAAAATCAGGGGGTACTTGAAATAAAAGATGTCATCTCACCGCATGTAAAATAGCGGCCGCTGAATTACTGGTGGCAACGCCCAAGAAAAGGCCAGACTGCTGATACATCCATCTGCTGGGTTTCTCGCCATCAAGCCTATAAGGAACATTCACCAACAAGTCCCCATTCTGTTTACCCTCAATTTATGAAAGAGGCCATGCCAATTTGATCTTCAATAGCAATTTAAACTACCCTGCAGTTAAAGGTTCCACATTTAGGCAATACTAAACTGAAGGGAATGTTAAATTTCACTTTCAGAAGCTATCCACAGCAATAAGAATTTAATGCAACATTTCACTATGGTCTGAACAATTTACTCACCATCTGAATTGTTTGCAGATTTGTAGTGAGCCCACAAAGCTTTGGGTTGTGTACCTCCAAGTTCTGGAGTTGATTTACTCAGCAGGTCTTCAGGTGCACTGTATTCAACAAATACATTTTACAGTTGAACTTGCCCTTCATGAAACTGGGGGAAATGAGCTACATAAATATCGTGTATGTTAGTCCTACTGTTGTGCATACTGCCAAAATACAGCAAGTGAACATGGGTAATAAAGTACTATCAAGTACTAGTACAGTCAGTATAATTCTACAGCTGTAGGTTTTGATAACACCACAAAGTCTATATTAATTTAGTATAAAGCCAATATGGATGAGAAAACATGTAATGTAATTAAAAGCACTAAAGCTAGTGAATCCACCTCATGAGAAATTAGTGTCACCTACCTTTATTCGTGAAGAACAATGACATCCTTCATACAACAATAAACCACCCCCCCAAACACTACATCCCAAAAACTTCTGCCCAGAACGTCTCTGAAGATGGAGAATATTTTGTACAAATGTATGAAATTGCACTAGTTCAGTGAACTTACCCATCCACAGCTTAATAAAGGGTGTAGTGTCAATTTGTTGGAGGGAAAATGTAAAGCATGCGTTCCCCATTGTTGTCATCTGGAGCATCTGTTTGTGTAGCCAACAGAGGATCCTCTGGCCACTGCCACTCTGAATGTAGAACAGGAGGTATTACAGGAGTAGAATGAGACAAGTGTCAAATATATGCATGTGATAACAATTTTAACAATGAAAACGAAAAGTCTTAATTTGAAGAGCACATCTGTGTTTAGTATTTTGTACACAATAACAGTCACTGGGCCCATGAGGTGACTTCACATGTCTCCCTCGGTTAACATAAGAAGAAAAAAAAAACAAAAACAAACCGGTCCATTACTTACAGCTTTATACAAGTCATCCTCCAGTTAGTCTTCATTTCTGGATACTCAAAAGACCTTTAGTAATCTAGATTTCGACATGAAATTCCTTCCATCATTAACAGGATACCATTCTTTAGCGTGAAGCTACTTACTGATAGTTTTTGATGTCAAACCCTGGCTTTGCTTCCACCGTCAATAAAACCTACTGATATTTTGAAGATGACCTTAAATTAAACAAAACCGACATGGCAAAATTTCATAGAAGCAAGTTTTAACAATTAACCTAGTAAAATGAACATGCTAAAGCTAAACAATAGCATATCTGAAGGCTAACCGCACATGGAGCTAAATAGAGGGCACACGCCTGGCTCGCCTTCAGTCCTGAAGGCTTCTTGCTAGCAGAGTTTTGCTAACATTCAATTCTCGCTAACGCTAGATAAAGTGGCCTACAGTCAAACTTGAGCCAACAGGGGATAGGCGACTAGTTACGGCAGCATTTCCTAATAACAGGTTTTAACAAATTAACCTCGTTGTTAAACTGAACATGCTAAAGCAAAGCAATAGGTATCTCAAAGCTAACCGCACATGGAGCTAAATAGAGGGCACACGCCTGGCTCGCCTTCAGTCCTAAAGGCTTCTTGCTAGCAGAGTTTTGCTAACGTTACACGCCAACATTAAATTCTCACTAACGCTAGATAAAGTAGCCTACATGAACTCGAAATCATCTCAAAGTATAGCTAAGCATCTGCACACTAAAACTTAAAGATCTACATTAAGTAAACCTCATCGCCATGAGCCTGTCGCTACTTCACCATCTGTCCTTCCTTCGACGCTTGCTTCCTAATATACCCCACCCACCGACAGGTGACTGTAACGAGCTCATCAGTGATATTCATTTCACCTGTCAGTGGCCATAATGTTATGCCTGATCAATAAGTCAATAGCCAGAATTCCTACTGGTAATGTAAGAGTTGTACTGAAATTAGCTGTATTCTGTCTGTATTTTCCTACCAACATACATACTTTTTGCATAATCTATTTGCTAATTTGAATGTGTTAGGTTAACATGCAGTTTTTGTGAAATCGGTCCCCTCATTAAAATACATCCATCCATCCATCCATTTTCTTCCGCTTATCCGGGGCCGGGTCGCGGGGGCAGCAGTCTAAGCAAGGATGCCCAGACCTCCC
>NW_018128337.1:72141-114749 GCF_001952655.1 Monopterus albus
CTAAGCTGGGGGGCTATAAGCAAGCCCACACCAGCCCGCCGCCTCTCGCCGCAGGCAACTCCAGAGTAGTAGAGAGTCCAGCCTCTCTCGAGGAGTAAGGTTCCAGAGCCCAAGCTGTGTGTGGAGGTGAGCCCGACTATCTCTAGCTGATACCGCTCAACCTCCTGCACAAGGTCGGGCCCCTTTCCCACCAGCGAGGTGACATTCCATGTCCCCAGGGCTAGTCTCTGTGTCCAGAGATCGGGTTGTTGAAGCCCTTGCCTTTGACTGCTGCCCGAGCCACTGTGCACCATCCCCTTACAAATCCTCCTGCAGGTGGTGGGCCCACAGGAGGATGTCCCCATGTCGCTCGTTTGGGCTAAGCCCGGCCGGGCCCCGTGAGGGGAGGCCCGGCCACCAGGCGCTCGCATTCTAGCCCCAACCCCGGGCCTGGCTCCAGGGTGGGGCCCCGGCTGCGCCATGCTGGGCGATGTCACGGTCCTTGATTTTAATCTATTCATAAAGGGCTTTTGAACCGCTCTTAGTCTGACCCGTCACCCAGGACCTGTTTGCCTTGGGAGACCCTACCAGGGACATATAGCCCCCGACAACATAGCTCCTAGGATCACTCGGGTACTCAAACCCCTCCACCACAATAAGGGGGCGGTTCGAGGAGGGGCATTAAAATACACTTTTATGCAAATTCCTACCAGACCATCTGTTCAAGAGCATGTCTATTGCAGAGTCATAGACAGCAGCATGAACATAAGGTCCCACCATGTAGGCTACGATAGTAACAGGATGAAAAAGGCATTATGAAGTAATAACAGACTTTTGAAAAAATAGCACTTTGAAATAATAATGTCCATAATTACAATAAAAATAACCCCTAAAAACTCTATTAAGTAAGAATGATGAAATACCATTTCAAAATAATGACATAAGTTTTAATATTTCCTGAATGATTTCACAAATTGTCTGTGCAAGTATATATGTTATACAACTTATTCATATGATTAATTTAAATGTTTTTATTTATTATTATTTAACACACTTTGGGTTTCCATAAAAGGCTTTAAATCTGAACTGTTCTCACCTGTAAACCAACACCAAGTGTTTAGGTACTTCTATACTGATAAAAAAAACCTTGCTCCTGAGAAGACCTCTCATTTCTCCTACTTTCCTTTGAATACTATAATAGTATTGAACCTTGTGTCGTCATCCACCGTGAAATTTTGCAACAACAAAACTTTCAGGAGTTGCAACATGAAGGACCCAGCTGCCCTCTCACTGGACAGTCTGACTCTGCTCTGTAGTTGGATTTTCATTGTCCAGTCAGATTCAGGTATAAAAACACTCTCAGAACTGGAACTGTTCATAATTTGTACTCATAACTTGAATGATGCATGCAATTTGCTGCTTTCTATCTGTACACAGATGTTCAGAATTATGCTTAATCATTTTCAGTGTCTTTGTGTAACATCATTTGTTTACAGTTTGTCTACATGTTCAAGGATGTTTTTACAAGTACAAATCTTTTCTGCATATGCCCAGTGCTTTTACAAGCAAAACATCTTTGTGACCCTGTATTGACCCCCATCCGTACAGGGCCACGCTCTTCAGTTATTGATTCATCTAGAAAAATAATAGATTTCATTAAGGACAATAATGACTCAAAACTGAAGTGAAAAATATCAATAGCATTTAATCACCAAATATATAAACATTTAAATATCCATTTTGTAATATGACTGACAAAATCTTTACAAAGTTAGCCTTCACCTTCTGCTGACTGCTTCACATCGTCTGTACAAAAATGAGGTGGTGCTGGAGACTGGCACAAAGAGAAGAAACTGTCCCGAGGAAAAGGCAATGTCAGCAAAATGAAAGTGAAGTTACAGCAAAAAACATTAACATTCTTAGTTTTTAGCAAATCTTTTTGAAAACTGCTTATTGTGCCCAAACAAGCTTCAAACATTCAATTTCTTTTCATTCAATACGAATATTATTCACAATACCCCCCAAAATGAAACAAATAAAATTACATAAATAAAATAAACACATCTATTTCATAAAGTTAAATAAAAAGGGGAATTTCCCACACACCGCTATTTGTTATACAGCCTTTAATTGCATCAGCATTTTTGTGTCACTTGAGGACATTTGTCCAAAATTCAAAGGACTGATCAGGCAGTATGTTGCTCATAACTCTAAACTTCTCTGTGCTTTTACTGGCTGCAATAGATCCAAGTGGCAAACATGGAACTGTAGGCTTCACTGAAGTCAAACTTTCAGTTTCATTTGTTTCCGCACAGCAAAGCGCTCTGAGGCCTCCACGTCAGCAAAAATATCTACAGAGGGTGTCCCTCACTTCTCCCCTCAGCACTGGGGAGTAGGTGTGGACAGTAATGTAAAATACGCATCAGACTATGTACACAGATCTGTAAATTCTTCAAAATATCATGCAAATAAATACCGGTCATTTAAAATGAAACTACAACACTGACCTCAACACTAGTAATATATTGTAGGCTATAAAGAGTTCCACAAAGTCCTTTCCTCCAATGTATAACAGTGTTGTTTGAATAATGCAACATGACCTAGAGTAAATACTGCAGGTCTCAGAGTACTAGCTTTTGTTGTGTGTTTTGTAAGCAGTGTTTTTCTGAGGTCTCCGAACAGTGTTGAGCTTTCATCTGCTTCTCTAGGTCCCTACCATGCTCGGTTACGGCAAAGATGCACAAAGGTAGGTATACTCTACATAAACATTCACTCGTTTCAGTCAGTCCGAATGGAAAAGTATGCTTCCAACAAGCTTCAAATATAGAATGTACAGTGTGCAGAGGAGACAAAGTAGAAATCACTGAAAAATGGACAGTGTCTGTGCTTTGATTCAAAGCTGAACCACAGTGTAGAGATAAACGACATAGAACGGCAGCAGGGTTTGCTCTTGATGCTTTGACAAACATCTGTCCAGCTCCATGACACACTTGTGCTCTTTCACCTCTGTGCTCCTTGAAAAAGGTTTCATAAGTTCATGAGGAGCAGCTGTTAATATTCTCAGACCAAGAAGTCCTTTTAGAGTTGAAACAATGCAACCCTTGAAATCAAGTGTGTCCTTCCCATGGCCTGCAGGGTGAACGAGCACAGCTAAAATCCAAATGTACCTGCCATCCAAACCGAGTGCAACAAGGCACTACAGGGTGGAACACCAGGCAGACGGAGAAAAACATGTAGCACAAGCATTTTACAAATATTTTGTCAAAAATGTTTTTTAAAAATATTCCCCATTTAACTCTGTAACACAAAAAGACATCTGGGGTTGATAAATCACTGTGGCAAAATGTTTTCAGGATTTCAGCATGCATAAGTCCTCAAGCTTCTTGCTTGAAGAAAGTGATGACTTTCTTCAGTAGAATAAATTTTTCTTTGTGCTCATCTTTAGATATCTGACAATTAGGTTTTGGAATATTTAGCAAGTATAAGCGTGATGTGGAAACTCAAAATCTCCAGTGCTTATAAAAACTGAGAATGGACTTCACAGTGAAGTAGGAGACATCTTGTGTGCAGCAGTTAAACAAGAAATACTTGCATATTTATAGATTCTAGATTTTTTTTATTTGGGAGGAGTAGAGTTAATTGCAAGAAATTTTTACTTGTTTTTGGTGGAAAAAATTCATATGAAGCATAAATGATTAATTCAGGCACTGTATTTTTATACATCTTCAAATAGGATTATAGGGGAGCTTTAATATAGCACAATAATTAACACAGTGTTTTTTAAAATATCATTAGCCGTACAGTAGTTTAATTTGTGAAATTAATGTAGAGACAGTTAAAAAGAACCTGTCAGCTTACTGAACATCCTGCTCACTCTTTGAATTTGAAAATAATCTTTAAATCTCTATAAACATGTCTGTTGGAGCTGAAATGAGAAGTCGATTGACAGAAAATGAATCAGCAAGCGTCGCTTCTAACTCCAGAGATTATCCCATACAATACTGGACAGACATTTCATTGTGACTAAACCGCTTAGTCTCACAGCTTCATAATTAAATAAGTTTGATTTAGATATTGCTGCCATTATGAGGTATGCATGATAAAATGAAATATTCTGCCACAGTGAATCATCGCTTTCAGTGAGACATCAGGGGGATCTCAACAGAGGGCCAAAAAGCAGCACACACTGATAACACGCTGATAACGACAAAAGCTATTCAGAAGCTACATTCCTCATATAGAAGCATACATAAGTGCACAAATTCTGGTTTGACAAATAGTGGCAATACATAATACAAAAAGGGACAAAGAGCTTCCCATCAATTAAAAAAGGGATGCAATATTATTTAAAAACATGTCGACCACACACTGACATCTGCACGTTTTGTGCTATATGACTGCACCAATATCACTGCATGTAACCAAATATTACTGCTAAACTGTCAAATCAGAATAACATTATTGCACCAAACAATGTGCAGCGTTGCATGTTCCTAAATATTATATTGAATTGTAGATGCAATACTACTTTGCAAAATCAGTTAATATTTGATGAATTTGGTCTTCTGTTTGATTTTACATCCCTTAACAACTTCTTACTTGACAGGAAGCACTTCAAGATCATACTGAGTATCTGTGGAAGCATTTCAACAAATCAAACTTGACTTACTGTACATACAGTCCTTGTATCATAATGAAACTACACAGATGTTTCATCACAGACATGTGTAATGAAAAGTCTAGTTATGAAATTACTGGAAAAGAAAAACACTTTCCTAAATCATCTAAATATTGTCAGAAATCTGGTTGGATTTAAAGATTGAAGAGACCGATCATACTTGAGACGGCAGCAGAAAACCATTGTGGGCCATGTCATGTACAGTGTGGTCAAATTTCGCAGTACTTAAACTGTCTTGGCAAAGGTCAGAGGTGGATTGAACGACACTGAAGTAAATGTGAGGTTAAGGCTCAGATCTACTATCATGTAAAAATAGCTGTAAGTACAGGAGCTCCTCTATGTGCAGAGACAATTTCCAGGACTGGACATGCAAATAAAAACATTAGACAATTCATTTTAGGCCAAGAAAACCAAAAGTTGTTACAAGCAGCATCTGAGCAAATTACACAGAGTCTGAAACATAAAGCTCCACCAGCAGCAGATTCTGTCCATTTATGTTTTCAGGCTGTAGCAGTTAGTTTAGTGTGTCGTGTGGACAATGTAAAATTGTCAGTTGTGTTAAGGTGAGATGTCCCAGAGACAGAAGATTCTAAAAGATTCATATAAACTTAAGCATGTACAGATCTGTTCAACTAGGTATTCAAAAGTGACAATGAAAAATCAAAAAATTCAGAATACTGTTTCTTCTGTGTTGTACAGTGTCACCCAACTGTGTGTGGCCGATCACAGAGCTTCTCTGAATAAAAGCGAGCCTGTGCAGTGTTTGTTTTTCAGTTGTGAAAGTAACTAAGGACACTTACTCAAGCATGGATGGGTTATAACAAAATGGGCCCCCACCCCTTCTAAATAAGATCATTAGTCTTTAGTGTCTTCATACTTGTTCTGCTTCTCTTTGTTAGTTTTGCATCATTGTGTGTCTCTTTTTGGTAGCTTTGCATCTAATTTTGATAGTTCTGTCTCTCTTTGTGGTCATTTTGCCTCTTTATGGTCATTTTTTGTTTCTTCATCATTGTGTAGAATCTCTTTGGGATTGTTTTGCGTCCCTCTGTGGTCATTTTGTAACTCTGGGTTGTAATTTTGCATCAACAGTATTTGTTATCTTGGAACAAATTTCCACAATTTTCAAAGGAGAAATATTAAATGTCACTTCATACACAAGTGCTGGCCCAGACCCCCCGAACCTTTGACAAGAGTATTTCCATTTAATATAGTTAAATGTACAATCTAAAATAAAGCTTGAAGGTAGAACATTTACTTGTATTTCTCCAGTTAAGTTATGCAGCTTTACTTAAGTAAAAGATCTACATATTTCTTCCTTTACTGAGTGTTGACCACAGAGTAAACAGATCTTTTTTATATATATATTTTCACCACCACAATTAAACCTAAAATTCTCATCTGTTCCAGCTAGTTTCTTATGTGTTGTTCTGCTAAATGAACTCTTCTGCTGCTTCCCTTACTTTTTTGGTGATTGTTTACATGGCTGAGCCCATGTGCATCACTTTCAGACATGCTCGTGCTAATTTAGGTGCCATGCACACTCAACACATTCTCTTTCTATATTTGGAACTCAAGCCCTGAAACACTAACAGATGCACAAGCAATAAAGCAAGAAACACTAAAAGCTGATCCAGGTACTTTTTTTTCCCCAGAGCACAGTTTGCTGTTTGTAGTTCTTAAAAAGAAGAATTTTGCCATTGCTGTTTGATCTGACCTTCAGTAGATCTGAGCCTAAACCTAAAGAGATGAAAGGTGTTAGTGTTGGTATGTGTCAGAGATGAAAGAGACACAGAGTAAACTGAATAAAGAGAAGGACTTGTATGGAGGACTGCAGAGAATGACCCCGTCCACACTCTGACGTGTTTTCCTGCAACGAGAGTTAACAATAAATCCTTTTTTTCTAGTCCAACTGGCCCGCGGCTGTATTTGCACCTCCATTCCCAGCATGCTATCAAACATTTAGAGCACAGAAACGACATAAAATCTCTCATCATAAAATGATTAAATTGTGCTCAGGACTGAAGCACAAACATAATGCCTTATACTATTATGTTTACTTACTAAGGCACTGTAGTCAAAGCAGGATGTCGGGCCTTTACGATATCGTGCATTGCTCAGTACTTCACATGGATTCTCCTCCTGGACTGTTTGTTTTTAGTTAAAGGAAGCCACAGTAGCAGTGAACTTAACTTGCCACACATGATGGATGAGGTTTCCACCTTCAGCATAAATGAACGCACCACAGAGCACAGAAAGGATACACTCTGTCCTGACCTGGGCCAGTCTCTCTATCTCACAGGAGCTGCAGGGCAGTGTCTCAGCGACAACAAAAAGCAGGTTAGTGTTTTCTATCCGCTTCGCATGGAACAGCCTACAAAAGACAGTCATGGATATTTAGCAGACTTCCTATGTACAGCACAGTTCTGCAAACACATTGTGCTGATTCTCCAGAAAACACACCGTGAGCAGTTTCCACAGTCCTGCAGCATGTTGTAGGAGTTGGTGGTGTTTGTGAAGTAGAACTGGCTTTGGATGGTCACACAGCTGCTTTGCTTTGTCTCAAAACCTTCAACTAGGATATCATCTAATGGTCAAACACACATTCGAACTCAGCAGTTTGTATGGCATTTGTAACACATTCTGAAAGCTTGTAATTTTAGCTGTAGAAGTAGTTGTAGTCATTTGGTTTAAATTGATTTTCACCCACATTTTATGTACAAAAACAATTTGAAACATGCAAGAACACACTGATTAATGAGGACAACTCAGAACATGTCTGGTAACAGAAGGTTGAAGGGGAGAATAAGGCCAAATGCAAACAAGATGCAAAGTAAATTTGAAATAAAAATGTTAAAACAAATTTCATTCTGTGCTTCATGAAGTTTGTATTATTTTTTATCAATTCAAACAGATATTTCCACAAACACTAATGATGCACAAACCAACCTTGGTAAATCCAGCTGTTATAGGCCAGTCCATATAGTAGCTGCTGGATCACAGACCTGGAAAAGTGGTCACATTAAACCTTGTTAGAGAATGAAGTACATTTTGGAAACATTAGTAATAACAGTAAACATGTGTCACTGCTACAGTAGTTCTGAGCTGAAAACAGCTGATACAGAGAGGCAGCTGCCTCACAGCAGTCTCACCATGCTACGGTGGATGTCCACCAGGCCAAGCTGAGCATGTCAGCAAGAGATGGCTGTAAAAAACACATAGTAGTAACAGATTAGAGCACAACATAAAATGTCCCTGAATCTAAAATCTTCACTGCTGATGCTGTCTCCTACCACAAAGATGCCTCTCGGTGCTGCACCAGTGTGGCTGCTGCTGAACGGTTCACACGCAGACTGGTACTGAAAAGTCTGACGCCGGGTGAAGATAGAGTTGTTGAAGAGCGCATACATTAAGTAAGGGTCCACATCACCAAAGAAAAGGCCAACCTGTTAGGGAATCAAACAAAAAAAAGTGCATCCAGGAACCTGGGTTCAATTTACTTCCAACCACCAGAACCTTTACTTTGTTTGGTTTCATTTGGATCTACAGTGATGACTCAGTTAAACTGCCAGGAGTTAATATGAATTTATCTGAATCATCCTGTGAACCAGCACAATATAAAACATCATAGAAAACATGCAAAAACACAAATAATTAAAGTGCTTTAAATTGATCTACACCCAGGAACCAGCTCATAAACTGATTAAGTGTAACATCTGTTTGCATACTTTAAATTTTCAAAAGGATCAGTGGAACTTCTAATTACGGCTGGACAAGTGCACTATCTTACACATTTAGCTTTGCAGAACATTTAAAACATAGTGAATGAGGCTTACTGAGTACTTTGTTCTAAAAGTAAACACTAGATGATGTATAAGAGTAAAGACATCAACACAAACAGATGTACCTTTTTCCAGTGATCTCTCTGATTGGACATGACCAGGAACCCACCGTCATCAATGAGATAACAGAGGAGGTCCTGCAGACAATGCATCACAGTTTACATCAAGGCAGATGCATACACAGCAAAAGTTGTAACTATTTATTTACTCCATCACTAAACATCACCTGAATATGTCAGAATAAAGGATGACAGGACTGACTGACTGAAGTAGACATGAAACAGAAACAGCCAACAGCTAAACTGATGACAATGTCTGGCTGTAGCGGCAGGTGTGTTACAATAGTGGTTGTGTTAAAATGAGAGTAAAATACAAAGCAGTCCTTACATCTGTGTTTACTTCACAGTCCATCTCACAACTTCTGGATGGCCCACACTGTTTAACGCAACATGTAATGAGAAAATAATTGCACTTTTATTTAGGTAAAGTTTTATTAGAGTGATTCACAATTATCAGTAAATAGTGACAGTGTGCCATACCTTGTGAGAGCCCTGTCGACCATCTGACACGTTGCTGGCCAGGATCTTAAACTTGTCGACCCATGCTTCCAAGTCCAGCTTTACTCCCACCACTGAGTGATGAGTTGCGCAGGAGCAGATCGAAGAGAGTCACAATGAGACAAGAAGCCACATTTTGATAAGAAGAGGACAAAGCAGAAGTAGCGTAAATATCAGAAAAGCAATGCTGGAAAGCCCACATTGCATTGTCCACATAAAAGTAATTTTCTTACCTGCAGGTTTGAGCAGTTTGCCTCCTAAATTAACCTCTACAGCTGAACTAACCAGAATGCCAACTGTGCCGTTTTCACTTACAGGGTCATCCAAGGCTGTTCCCAAACAAAATGTAAGAATTAAAAGTGATCTTGAGGTCAAAGTCTAATTTCACACAGACATGTATCATTTTGAAATAGTGTCTGACCAAAACTAGCATGGATGTTAATTGCTGACTGTGAGATCAGTATTTTGCCAAAATAACTTCCATTAAATGGCTTTATCAGAGCTTTCAACCACATGTCATGGCCATCATCAGTGAATGGCGTTAACTTGAGGAGTGTAACCACTGTATTGGTTCAAAAATGGAAAAGCATGTTCAACACTTAGGTTACATGATGATCATGAGATGTGGTTGATCACTGAAATATCTATCAAGTGGACCCTGAGTCTAGATGGTTTTGTCTCATATACTCATCCTAAGGTCAGGAACACACATAAACACACTTTCTTTTACTAGCCCAGCTCACAAATAAAAAATATCTAAAGCCCTTTTCAGACATGCAGTGGAAACCTAGAATTATCTAGACATCGTCAAATTTAAGGTATACCAAGAGATTCATAAGCCAAATGGAATATTACCAGTAGGTGAGAGTGCATCTGATACGGACTATCTCCTGTTGTGAGCTACATGTGTGAAAGGGAAACTCTGGGCAAAGTCCAGACATAATTCTGTGGACACTATCTGGAGTTCACATGTGTAAATTGCATACATGTAAAAATGACAGGTTGTGGTTTTACAGGGAGTAGTGTATCAGGCTGTCTCTCTGCTGGGTGCAATAGCTTCCTGGAGTCTCTGTTGGCTGCTCAAGTCTGGTACATGAAGTGTAGTTGCTCAGATACTTACAGGCTCTGGATGGAGCTCTAAACATGTAACCCCTGTTGTCAAGGCTTCGTCTGTAGTAATTTGAATTAAAGGGTTCAGGGTCTTCTTCCCATGATTCAGCAGCTCTGCACAAACAAAACACAAATCATCAAGTTTTATGAGAAGCAAAGGTTTATACGACATCTGTGAGATTACTATATTTCTCTGCTCGAGTGATTTTACTCACATGTTGGGGAAAACCCGAGTTATTCCTCCATCTGTGGATGCAAATACAGCCAGGAAGCCATACCTGCAAGAATTAGTTTTACTTAGCAACTTCTGTGTTGTGCATAATGTGTATTTTTGTGAAAGGCAAGTTTTTTTTTTTGCTGCAGGAGAGTAACAACAAGCAGACTCACGAGTTCAAGTCCTTGTTCTTCCATACACGGGAGGCCAGCTGCCCAATAATCCTAGAATCCAAAATCAGGTTGTGGATGAGGCCTTGGTCACCTGAGACGTAAAGACAGGTAGATAATATCATTGGCGTATCTGCAGCCTGGCCGATTAACTACTACTAAAAACTGTTAACGCACATGTAACTCACACTCATCAGACTCTGGAGAAATATCTAGCATGAGTGAAAGGAAGTTCTGCAAAAACTGGGTGTTGTTGTCAGAAAGATGCAGGCGCTTGCAGTATTCCCTGCAGAGAGAGCACAAATCAATAAGAACTTTATGAGCAGATAAATCATGAGAAAGAAGGTTAGATTTCAGGCACCTTGGAGCCAGAAACACATGTCCTGATGACTCAAAGGAGCTGGGCAGCAATGACTGCATATCTGTAACACAGACAGATGAGGTCATTTCATTTTTTTCATCTCATATACTGTATGTTTTACATTTTTATATAACAGAAAGTTCTGCCACTCTGGTACTCACACTGAAGCTGTAGCATCACATCACTTAGGTCTGCCTGGATGTAGTAGTCATTGTAAGGGGGTAGTACCAAACCAAGACTGCAGGTAGTGGCATCCCAACAGGAAGGCACATGAGTGGGGAGACAAGGAGGAAGGTTTTTACAGTGAAGCCAACCCCGTGTGCAGTGCTCACCAGGCCACAGCTGGTTGGTTTTTATTTGTAATACATAACATGGTAACCACGCACCTGTAATCTGTACCATTGACAGCAGTCCAGGTGTAACCCCTGTACACCTCATCAATGTATTGCTGCAATAGAAGAAACATTTCCATACTTTTCAGTCATAGCAACCAAATTAAACAGGCTACAGTTTACCCAGTTTAACATTGTGCAATAGAAGTTAGTAGAGGTGTGACTGTTTTTGCAATGCAGGGTCTTAATTAACTGAATTAATGTAAAGCCTAATGTGTGACCAAATTAAACAAACAAGTTGCCAAGTTACCATTCTTTAAATGCAGAGTCTAACACCTAAAACCAACCCCCTAAAGTTAGTCATGCTTTCTGATACTTTTTTTCACACTATGTTTTACAAATACACCAAGAAAGGTCTACTCTGTGTTTTCAATTATGATTGACAGAAAACAAAAACAAAATTTTAAGCCAACATGGATGAAAATAGCCATTAAGCAAACATATGGTGATGAGTTTTCAGACTAACTCAACAAACTGTGTACAAATTTTGCTCAACCTAACTGTAAAAACTGGGTCAACATTAAAGATGCTCTATCTAATTTCTTTTCAGCCACTAGAGGGCCTAGTGAAACTCAGAACGAACTGACATCATGACCTGCTCGTAGTTGCTCTTTCTTAGCATTTCCTAGTAACAACGTAATAAATAAAGCTACCTTGTCTTAATATTTCAGGTAAAAACTTTTAATTTTTCCAGATAGGTAGTTGGGATAGTAGGGTTAAATAGGACATTACAAAATAGAACTTTATCAGCTGAGCAGCTTTATTTGTTGTATGTACAAACTCTACAATGAAGCTGTCTGGTAATGTATAATGTAACCAACTGTACTGCACTGTAACTGAGACATTAAGGACAATACTACAACAATAAGAAACTGGTTGTCACATTGTTTTTTTAACATATCCGTCATACCCCGGATTAGATACAGTAGCTGGGCACGTTATAAAATGTGTTAGTGAAATCCACATGACAGCTGATGAGATTAAATGTGTGATGATATTCAACAAGTGAATTTACTTGCCTCATCAATCGACTTGATAAGAGTTTTGACCTGCATTTCACCAGGTCTTCCATCAATCATTTGCCGTCGGATCTAGAGAAACATGTCACAAAACAACACAAACAAACAAACAAAGGCTGGGTGAGCCTTCAGTTACCTGCAGACTGGTAGGCAGATTGTCCTGAGGCAGATAATATTGTCCACTGGCCCAATAATAACATTGGCTTAAAACAACAGGAAGAAAATGCCCGAGACCAGTGACTTTTCATTTCCACTTGTCTCACCTCCTCTTTATTGCTGTCCTCCACTTCTGCATCCAGAAAGTCCAGCGTCACAGGTTCAGGGAGGTTCACAAGCTGAGGATTGAGTGAGAAGACATTCATATCACATGTAATAAAAATGATTATTAACCAAATATGAATCGAAACCCAATGTTTAAGTTGACCTGTAATGCCTACTCCTCCCAGCTTCTAAAAGCATATACCCACAGTGCAAATGTAATGCTTTTCGCCAAGTTAATAGATCACCTTTGGCTGGAGATTAGGATGAAGTAGAAGATATCCATTTGGATCGATGGCAAATATGTATCCATTGGCTCCAAGCTGTAGTGAGAAATTGCGATAACATGTCTGTCCATGTTGTCCATTACAGATACTAATGAAAAAAAACTAACTTATACTTATGCTAACATGATATACATACATTGTACCGTGGTGTCAGTCGCTTTATCTCATCAAGATGCACATCGACTCCCATGACACCTAATATCAGTTGATTCTGGTGAGACAGCAGCAATGTTAAATAAATAATTTAACATTTTGGGAAATACACTTTAACTTTCCTGCCAAGAGATATAAAAGAAAGTTGATATCACTAATGTTTTTACAGTAAATATTAAGTGGAGCTGGTTAGCTTAGCTAATAGTTCAGCTAATGTGCAAATACTGTATATCCAGTGATGCTTCTGGATGCATATTCAGTTATGTGTCTGGAATCAGTTGTTTCAAGTTTTTTAGCAATATACATCCTTCTCCAGGTGACCCAACTGAGGCAGACCAGACCCCAGCTCGCATCCAGAAAGTTCTTCATGGATCCTATCCATCACCCAGGGCCTGTTGGCAACAACAAACAATGTGCTCCATGGTTCCATGCATGGAGCACAAAGGGCAGCCTGCTTCTGCCTTTCTCCGCCTGCGTAGGTTGTAGGAGCCTGAAGTACATTGTGATTATTTCTCTTCTTCGGCTGCTGCTCTCAGTTCCTCCTGGACAAGATGGTGCTTCTCCTTCCTTTCAATAGTGTTACAGTGGGAAGTCAAGAAGAATTCAAATCCAACTTTGCCTTGCATTACTGCCCCCACGAGGCTTGACTCAGCCTGTGAGACTGCTTCCTCTGCCCTCTGCTTCCTGCCAGTTCTAACTTCTATCCTGGCTTTGGCCACTTTAAGATTACTTCACTGTCTGAACTGCAACACTTGTCTAAGCTCTTGTCACCAAGAACTTGAGTAACAGCTTATTGTGGCGTCCACAGAACATGATAACGCTCAGACTCTTTGGGAATCCCAGCCAACTCTGAATGTAGCTGCTCACCTTACTCTCAACAGTTGAGATTGACACTTTATAAATTAGGAATGGCCACATGACCCTGGGAAGAATACCATGCTGGTACATACCCTGGCATTTGCCAGGGGGGTACATGGTAGTTTTAAACCTCCCGGGCAGCTCACACCAGTCCACAGCTTTCAGCCAACCATACAATGCAACACAGGTTGACTGGATGAATGGTTCATTATTCAAAATGCTGTTGAAAGTGCCAAACCTGAAGTACCATCTACCTTTCCTGTCTGCAGCACCATTGGTCTTGATTTGGCTGTCATGAACTGCATCCGGGGCCACCCCATGAGCTTTCAGTCACATTCAGGCCCCACTGACAACTTGACATTGACTCTGAGGTAACTGTGATATCATCCATAAATGCACTGATGCTAGGCAGATTTCAATAATTTCCCCTATAGCATGTAAAAAAGCTTGCTTTAGAGGAGGCTAGAGGCTCCTTGTTTCCAGTTTGTATGCTAAGTGAAGCTAACTGGCTGTTGGTAGTAGCCTAATATTTACTGTACAGACATGAGTAGTATCAATCTTTTCATCTAATTATTGGCAAATATTGAAATATTCCTTTAAATGTAGTCATTTATCATTCTGTGATAGTATACAACAGAGTTAAATTCAGCCAATGAAATGCTATTTTAACTAGTCAGTAACTGTCACCTGCAATATGCAAGCATGAAAACAATTCGGTTATTACCAGTTTTGTTACCTGCAAGTTTCCATCCATTGTCAGATTAAATACAGGCAAGGTCCCAGTTACTACCAGGCCAAGGCCCTACAGATTCCAAAGACAAACCCCAAGTATTATAAATGATATGTTTTCTGTGTTTATATACTGAATATTTAATGTATTTATTATGTCTGATAAAATCCACTCTGTGGGGTCATGCACTCTCACCAAAGCATCCTGATACACATTGGTCCACTGAACCTGCTTGGCATCGCTGCCTGCCAGAACCATGGGGCGTCCCAGCACGTCAAGGTACTCCTGACAAAACAAAAGGGATACAAGACCGGCTGCAGCTTCAAAACAACCACCTACATCAGGCCACTGGGAGAATGGGACCACAAACAAACGGAAGCGGATGTTTCTACAGAGTGAGTGTGCACCACAAGGGGAACTAGAAACAGCGAATGGGCATCAGCTGTGTCAGAGACACTAGACAAACCCACCTGGGTGTTAATCCTTATAGCACAGATGGAACGGATCTCAAAATAGTAACCTGGCAAGCACAGAGAAAAAAGACAGAGAGAGGGGAAAAGCATGTGTGAGTGATGCCATGTGGAAAAAAAACAACACAGGAGTAGTGCTCAAAAATATATATTCTAAAAATATATATTTCAGATTTTACTGGATGTTACTAGGCAAGTGATTCAGTCACTCCCACAGATAGGAAATGTAACGAGAAAACCAATGAGGTCTGTATCTCTACAGCTCAGACAAGACCATTAGATCAGTTGAGATGCCGAACTAAAAGCTCTTGTAGAATCAGGATCTGCTTCACAGAAAACAACTGTGTGAGGGTTTTGTTAAGATAAGATCTAGGCCAGTATGTGTACAGCCTCTCAGAATTACATTCTGGCCTTAAATGTATCAAAAATAATGACATCAATTAATTAAAAAGAAATGCCATGCATAAATGCCATGCATAAATGATCCTATGTGTTAAGAATTCAACTCAGCTCCCAAATTATTTGAGAGCTCCAAAAGTCTGCTAGTATAAATGACTAATTAAACAGATTCCTAACATATCGACTTACCATTTGTATTTTGAAGAAGATATTTTGTTTTTAGATTCACCCTTTTGTTCTCTCTTATGAAAAATCAGCAACAATTAAGCATCTTTTAAATCACATACAAACATTTTATAAGACCTCAACAGATGATTGAAGACTCAATTTCAGGAATAATAACCCAAATAGCATAGTGTGTTTGACACAGTAAATAAAATAAAATGAATATGGGCAGCACGGTGGCACAGGTTAGCGCCGTTGCCTCACAGCGAGAAGGTTCCGGGTTCAGGCCCCACCTGGGACCTTTCTGTGTGGAGTTTGCATGTTCTCCCCGTGCTTGCGTGGGTTCTCTCCAGGTACTCCAGCTTCCCTCCCACAGTCCAAAGACATGCAGCTTAGGTTGATTGGTGTCTCTAAATTGCCCATAGGAGTGCGTGTGCGTGTGTGTGGTTGTTTGTCTCTGTGTTAGCCCTGCGGTGTGGCCCCAGCCCCCCCCCCCCGTGACCCCGTTCAGGGACTAAGCGGTAGAAAATGAATGAATGAATGAATTAATTAATTAATCATATAAAAAATTCTGCCCACCTTTATTGGTACATGCAATCCATTGTAAGGGTGTGACATCATAGTTGTGTTGACCCACAGAAAAGGTGAATACTCGAACCTTAGGGAAAACAGTTCGAAAAATTAAACACGAGTTTTCAGAGGGTGATTATGACACCACAGTGCAACCTGCTGGATGTAAGTAAGAGGTGAAATAATCAGAAGAAACCAACCGTTTTGTTGGGCCAGTTATATTGCATGAAGACATCCTGAGCTCTGTCTTCTCCGCCATCAGTAAACAGCATGATTATTTTATTGCAGTTAGCCCGGGGGACATTTGTCTTCTAAAAAAGAGGAGGTGGGAATACACAGATAAACATTAAGTGCAGATGCTGGTATTGATATAATTGTGTTCTAAATCAATATGTCCTTACATTTAACAGCTGATTGAAAGCAAAATGAAATCCAGACTTGTAGTCAGTGGTGCCTTTAGCCTGCATCTGCTGCACTGCTTCTTTGAAGATCTTTTTGTTGCGTACATTAGCCTGCACCAGATGTTTGAAGCAAGGCACCACAGCCTCAGCCTTCTCGTTAAACTGAAACACAGCAGAAGACACGGGCAGGATTAAATATACTATAGAAAGAAGACAAAGGGATATGAAATGACTGAGAATCTGTGATAATGGTAAGTGAAGCAGCTACTAACCCTGGCTACGTTGACATAGTCATCATCAGACAGAGTGTCCAGAATTTCCATCACTGACGCTTTGATCAGTTTTAAGGTGAGTCCACTGACGCTGCCGCTCCTGAGGAAACACAAATATCATCCCAATCACATGCTCTATATACACACAAGCAAAACAATAATTTTACATACAAATTGCAAAATTGTTTCAGTTTAGCAAAGCATTTACACTGGTGGTGTATGAGCCCATTTTGTACTACTTAATGCACTGCAAAAACAGACCTACTAGAAAGAAGCAAAATATTCTTAGATTAAAACAAATAATCTTGTATCAAGCAAAAAAATCTGCCAATGGGGTAAGATTTTTTTGCTTGACAAGAATTCTTAAAAGTTAGCCATACTTACTTAAAATGAGATTATTTTTCTAATGCAAACCCTGTTTGACCAGATAAATTATCTTTCTGGACTTAAAATAAGACTTATTTCCTTGATACAAGGCTTTTTATTTTCTTGAAATTCCTTTTTTGCAGTGTGCACATTTTTTGCTAATTAATATCGATACTGCCTCAACAAGATTTAAAAAATTCAACAGGCCTATTTAAAAAGTGCAGTACAATTAACTGCTTCAAGTTTGATATACTCTCCCTCCAAGTGCCCTATTAGTGCTCAAAATTTTACACATGCTTGTGTCAGGTGCTCAAAAACAGACTCAATTTCCCCTGCTGCAGTGACAAAGGTTAATCAACACCGATAAATCCTTTTTCAGCAATTTGTTTGTACTGTATGTCTTTTCCCTCCTCTCATATTTTGCAGATCACAGAAGAAAACAATGTACAGTTAACAAACACAGAGTTTTCAGCAGTGCTGCTAAAAAGCACAAAGGCCTTGATGCTGTGATAATCTGGATGAATACTATAAATATACCCTCATGCCCTTAAATACTGTTTGAATTAAATGTACAACCTTTGGTTTTCACATTTTTGCCTCACAGTTTAGTTTGAAGTATTTTTCACTATGAAAAACAAACAACAACACAAGGTTATGCAAATCTACTGATCCTAAATCCCTGTTTCCTATTTATACGTACAGTAAATAGATGGCTGCCTCTGTGACTCTCCTGATTTATTCTACCACTCATTTGTGATGAGCTAACAAACATGATTCGTGTTGATTTAAAGGTCATTCGTGAGTGCTGCCATCCTATTTTCCTCATTCCACTCAACAATAGGATTAACCTTGTCGAGGGTACCAGTAAACAACACTTTATCATCGCACTGAAAATCAACCATGGGGACAGTAAAATGGCAACAGCAGGCTGCTGTGCTTGACCATGAGTAGTACACTTTACTATCTGATCCACTACAGAAACAGAAAACAATCATGTTAAAGCAGTAGTTTGATATTTTGGGAAAATGCTTATTTGTTTTTAGAACTGAAGACTGACCCTACTTTAAATATGAAGCCATAGCCAGCTGCTGGTTAGCTTATCAGGTAGAGGCTAATGGTTCTGTCCAGCTGTAAAATTATCCATATGTAGTACCAGCACATCCAAACTCTTATTAATTACCATGTTATCTCCTTTGTTTTATCTATAAACAGACATTGAAAAAGTGCCATGTGGGTTTATATTTAACAGACATATACGTAGTAGTGTTACAGAATCAATCTTCTCTAGTTCTTCTCCAGAAAACAAATATTTCCCAAAATGTTGTTTTCCTTCAAACAGTAAAACCGTATCTACTACAAAACATCATCTTGTAAAAGCCATTTAGGTATTGTTCTAAGTGTATGTATCATCCTAACTAAACTGTCTGCACATGACACTGTAAGCAGTACGAGCTGCACTCTCAGCGGATTTTAGTGCAGAGTCAGTGTCAGGTGCGCTGTTTTTCCCACTATGCCACAACTTTAGTTTAACCTTTCTCTAGTATTGTAGGCAAATGGGAACAGGATTGTGAAGAAACTGCTTTTTTGTGTGAAGCAATACCATAAATGGTCTGTTCACCTGTGAGTGAGAAAGAAGTGCTGAGAAGGTTGAGAAAAACCTCAGAGAAGGTTTTAAACAGCAGTTAACTGTTTACAACTGCAAGGAAAATAAAAGCTTGGTATATTTTTTGGTTTACTTGGACACAGGAAGCCATAAGCTTCACATTTATACTTTTTGCCACTATATTTTTGTTACAGTCAAATATAAGCTAATTACTAAACCCAAGAGAATTCCCAACCAAACTTGATACTTACACATCAACAAGAATGACCATATCTTTAGGGGATGAGGCACCCTGGATGTACCTGTGGCAAATGAAAAAGAGGAACACAACATTTCAACCCTCTAAACCTTCGCCACATATGATAACTCATCAGGAAAAAAATTTAATAAGCAGCAGACCATACCATGGCCTCCTCCTGACGTCATACAGGTCAATTTTATCAGGTGCTTTCCAAGGTGTAGCTAGTAAGTAAAAAGAAAATATTTCTCTCTCTCACTGTTTTTGTAAATTTAAAATAGGCTTAGTTCAATCAAATTACAATGAAACACAAAATACCTTCATCAGGTTAGGAAGCACAGTAAACCTTGTTAAAACCAACCTGGATAGTAGCGAGTAACTCCGGTCGCACTCCCGAACGCTTGCCACAGCAGTGACGGATCCTCTCGGCTGTTCTCCATGAACACTTTTTCCAGCGCCTGTGTCCAGTTCAGTTCATTCAGAATGACTGGAGCTGATGGGAGAAGAGTGAGACATGACAGACACGCTCCTTAGGTCATATGAATTTAAATCAGCACCATTTCTTATCATAACGAGCTGCAGTGGAAAAGTGTACGAAGATTGAAACATAAGCGCATCGCTTGCCTCCTTTATAAATATCCGTGGGAATCTGCACAGCTGTGTAGGAATAGTTGACGTTGTTTTTGAAATTGGGATCATAAACAAACTCCAGCTTGATATGAGAAGGATTTTCCACCTCTCCATCTCCATCCATTGAGTACTATGAGATCAAGAGAAAGCATTTGCCAAGTATTTCAGTGACTTAAATCACCTTTTAAAAATAGATTTCAAAAGTACACTTTTTATTTACAGCACATTGGTCCTGTACTCACATAATCCAGCTCAGCCTTGGAGTCATAATAAGCCATGTCCAGCTCCTGGACGAAAACAGATGCAGTTTTGACAAGATTTAAACAATATGAGGACTGATAATCATTTGTATGTGGATTGATTCACCTTCTAGACACATGGAGGGAACCAAATCAAGTTTGTGACTAAAGATGATTTTGATTAATTATAATAATTTTTAATTACCCACAACAATTTCCAAAATTGCATATTTAAAACTTCTTTCATTTATGACTCTAAGTTCTTTATTAGCTTCAATCATGGATGTTAAAACCAGGCACCATAGCTCATTTTCTCACAAGAGCCATGTCTTTGCTTTACACCAATGGGTTCATGCCCAAACCTCACTTAAATGACGACTTGTTGTCTAAATGACAGCCAAACAAGAGGCAAAAGAACCCATGTGCTCATAATACTATTACTTTGTCATCACCAATGCTACCAAAAAACTAAAAAAAATATCTGCTTTACCTTCTTAATATACATACTTATTCAGCAAGGTACTCCAACATCAGACCATCTACTCCTTAAGCAGTACTTGTGGTGTTAACTGTAGTACTGTGTGAAGTTTCTAACAGAGTCACAAATGCCAGAACGGTGACATAATGTCCGGCATACTGTGTACCATTGCGGCAGGAACTGAAAACACAGTGATATAAATTGGAGAAAAGTAGCAAATCCTCCCATTTGCAAAGCTGTAGCCACCAAATGTTTGCTATTGTTTTCAGCTCAGTACTGTCACATTATGACTCAGCAGACAGGCTGTATGGCCTCGGTAGAGTGTGTTAGGTATTTTTAGCCAGATAGATACTTTATGTATTAGAAATGTTTAGTGGAGATAGGATGTCTAGTTAGTTAAATGCTTAGGCATGATTATGAGTTTCTACAGGGTACATCTGGTCAAGGATACTAGAAAGAAGAGTTGATGACTGTCAGCAGACAGGGTGTTTAATATTATTATTATGACGTGTATAACTGTAGCCTTAGCCATAATATGTTCTTATGTTTAAGTCACGACATGTTACTAGAGGTCGTGAGAATGTTTTTAGTTACACACCACTTAATCAACAGACACACACACACATTGATTTGCTTCATGTCTTGACTACTGCTATGGCCAGCTGCAAAGCTGGTAACAGAGAAGGCCCAGTTGACGTTTCTGTGTAGTATGGGGCTAGCCCAACCGAGGTGATATAATGTATAGGCCTGGTGGGCTCAGGGTCTTTCATCTTACATCTGCCTGCGTGCAGTTTGGAGGGGCAAGATGCCTGAGCGTGGAATGTTAATTTTACCTGTGATCCTTTGAATAAATCAGCACTGTTTTGTAGTTACTTGGACTGCCTCGTCTCTCAGAGTTAGCAATGGTAAGAAGAACCATATCCTACAAGTGTCACCATCTGTTAGTCTTAGTTTTTGTAGAGATCCAAAATACTTCAGAACAAGTGTTACATCTACTAGGAGGCTGAAATGCTCCTACAGTATCTATGTCCTCTGCTCATTACCATATCTTTCCTCCAAAGAGCACCTTAATGTACACTCACCAGCCACTTTATTAGGTACACCTGTACAATTGTATGCAATTCAATGCAACACGTCCGCCTTAACATCTGTGTTTATGAAGCTCAAATTGTTTTGGTGAAACTGTCATAAAAGTATAAATTCAATTATATGTTTATTATTTAGGTCACTGTTAAAGGTGGTGTTGTAGAGAGCTACATTACATTCAGAGGCGTTCCTAATATTCTGACCCTTCTGGGGAGGACAAATATAGACACCACTAAATATAATGTAGTCCAGTACAACACCAACCTTAAGTATGACCTCAATAATAAACATTTATGACAATTTCACCAAAAACTGAAACATTTTGAGCTTCATAAACACAGATGTTAAGGCGGAAGTGTTGCATTGAATTGCATACAGTTGTACAGGTGTACCTAATTAAGTGGCTGGTGAGTGTATATTACAGTTTAGCTCTCTCTCCTGTTATCATCTTGCTCCTGTTTTCAGTAGAGAACAGCTCTGACATTATCAACCCGTGATCTTTATCGGTCAGACCAAAGGAGTGACATTTCTTATCCTGCTCTGAGTTCTCCTCCTTTAGATCAGGGCCTGGCTGCAGTGCTTCACACTTCTGCCAAATATTTCACCTCTACCATAGGATAAATGAGAATTACCGCCTTGCCTCTGCCAACCAGTTTACATATGAAGTATGTAAAATGGAACTGATCGCTGTTTGAAAGAGCCAAATTCCTTAAAATGTAAGGTTATTTTTCATATCGTATAGAAAGGTATGGAAAACAGCAGCTCAGTGAAAGAGAGGAAATTGGTCTAAAAGCTTATGGCATCCTTCAGAAAGTGCCTGACAGTGTTGTTGTCTACACAGTTTTCAGTGAATGGGCTAAAACATGTTAAACTACCAGTGTGGTATTTTAAAATGGCAGGACGATTCAGAACCTCAGGAAAGGCTGTAATTAGATGAGATTAACCGTGTCTCATTTTGTTAGGCAAATGAAGCAGACCGAGTGGAAAAGTGGAATGCCAGTGTGTGCAGGACTCAACAGAAGTGCACGGCTGAGTGCGCTCGGCCATCTTTCACACCCAGCTGAGCGCTCGGGGATTGGCTCAGCTGGCTGGTGTAAATGTCCTTTCTTTCATAGGTCATTGCATTTAGAGTCACAGTGCCCAGAGGTGTACCCGTATGGTTTTAGTTTACATCTGTGGTTACATCTGAATTTGTAAAATTTGAAAACTTTATTCTTTTTGACCATCAATAGAGTCCAAATGTAAGCTAGGAAGGAAATATACAGACATGACATGAACTAAATCCTTAATAAAAATAGAATGCCTACAAAAAATATGAATGACTATAGTACTGCTGCTACTTAAAAAGAAAGTGTAGCTCCCACATTACTGGGGGAAGAAACATGGTGTGCATTTCTGACAGGACCCCAAGACTGTGATTTTAAAACAATAATGCAAATAAAATTACAACTGGAAACAAACCGTCTTTTCATAAAAACCTTTTTCACTGACTGCTGCACTAAAACAGACACGCTAGGTCACCTTAAGTTCAAATCCACTGAAGACAACAAGACATGTTTAAAATAGTGGCAAAGACAGGAGCAGTCAATAAGTAAAATATGGCAACAGACAGGTACCAGGTTTATAATTAATAAAATCAAGACAAGTGGAGGGTTTCGGGGTTTGCATAGTTTACATCAACACAGCAATATAAATAGGTGTCAATAACTGTGATCAGATAAAGGACTGTGATGTATATCACTGGCTCTCAGCAGATGCACCATTTTACTTGTAAATCTAATGTCCAGGGTTTTACCTTGATTCCATCCTGCCACAGATGCTCCCGCTGGAGTCGCTCTGCTTCGCTGGCTAACCTCTGCATGTTGAAAACAGAGAAATGCTGACATTAGAGGAGCAAGTTTAATAACACGTCTTGTCTCTACAATCAAGGGGAAGAACACTGTGAAACATGAGTTTCTGGCATTTATGAATAATGTAGCCCTCCACTTTCAGCCATACAAGACCTCCTCAGACAGTATCAGAAAAGCTGTCGATACACAGTTAAATGTGGCCAAAGTTGAGTGAGCATCCCTATGGAATTCATGTTAAATGGTGTTCTGATTTATCACTGACGCCCACAGTGGGGATCACACTGTGCTGCTATAAATCTGCTGGCTCCAGGACAGGCAACACAGTTCTCAAGCACTAACTTACAGGGCCTTTAAACTGACCTAATATACTTTAAATCTGCTTTTACCTCCTGCCTCAGGCAAAGAGTAAATACACAGTGAATTGACACAGTCTTACATATCTACACTGTATCTGCTCAGGCTAAGCTGCTGTGGCCAGCCCCCTGGCTTGATAGGCGCTTCCAAATGAGTGCCACGGTCCCGTGTAGTCTAGCAGGTTCTCTACTTAGTGTATCTTAGTCTTACTAGCAGTTAGAAGATTACCACTCTCTGAGCTAATGCACCTTTAAAACCTTGAATCCTATCCTCACACAAGCAAAGCATAGATACTTGGCAGTGTGACTCGCCCTTACATCTGTACTGAATATTTCATCAGCCAGGCCCACTCACTCATCCAACCACCATCACTGTATAACTCCACTAATCTTACCAACAGCCATTACTTAGCAACCCTCTGAAAGAATGAAATAATTTTCTGTCATTTGAAAAATTATCTGCAGCTAAGACATTATATGGAATCACACAACAACGAAAGGTAGTATGAATAACTGTAAGTAAGTAAATTAAACTCTGAGGCTTGGTTTCACTAAACTTTAATATAAGTGTTGCAAGAAAATGTTAATTTTTCAGCGGCGTTCCCAAAGAAATCCTTATTTTCACCTGATGGATCTCCCACAGCACTAACATTTACATAGTAATGAACTAATAGAACATAAAATGCATAAATGCGATTCCTACATGGAATTATTTTAAATTCAGACTTTAAAACATCAAACTAGCAAGAAGCTACTGTACTCTAAAGAGCACAGTGTAGTTCTGAGGGAGAGTTCTTCATTTGCAGTTAAAAACAAGAGAGGAAATAAGCAGCACATGAAGCTGTACAGTCAGGAGTTTCAATAAAGTGTTTCATATTTGTCAGAAACAGACTTACGTCGAGGGCTTTGCGCTTCTTAGCCAAGAGTTTCTCTATATCTGAAGACACCTTATCCACAATCTTCCGAGGCTGATTCTTCACCAGACTGAACCGTCGCCTTTCCTCATTGTATATCTGTACATTTTTAATAGACAATGTTAAAAACGTACAAGCAGCAGCAGCTACACAGTCATCCTGGAAAGTCCGCTGGCCTGATCTCTTTCTACTGCCAATTTGTAACTGTCCAAGCTGACCTAGTATAAATCTGTGTTACCATTAATGCAGTTTAGTGTTATGGGCAGTGTCAGTGTGGAGCTATTTGATATTTTAAAATAATAATTTCTACTCTGTCTTTTGTAAAACTAAAGAAACAAACATTAAAGAAAATGGATGCTGCAAATTGGACTCTGGGTGTCTCGGAGCAACTCTGAAAGCAGAGAGCTTTACAGTTCAAAGCTCATGAATTTGCAACAGCAAATCCTTTTTATATTTAAACACTGTGGACACAGAGGAACAGTTCATTTGTTGCTTTTGTATGTTTAAGCCAAACCTATACATGGCTCCTTTTACTTTCATTTATTAACACACAATATCTGTTGTCTCTGTTTTCACATAATCATAAAAAAAAAATACAGTGTGGTAGATATTAATTTAGCCATAAATTAAAATATTCTGACTCATCCATGTCAGGTTATGTCAAAATTTTAACACAAGATGCTGAATGAATGATTAATTCATGAACAGAGCATTTTGGAACCAAGAACTGTACATTAGTCTGTGTGACTCCTACATGTTACAGCTGTGGTCTGTGCATCATACAAGAGGCTGACTGTGTTATAGCAACTCTGAACCCAGGAGCAGACATCTAACAGGAGGTAATGTGTATGGCGATTTAACGATAAATAAAGAACAGTACACAGGTAGATAGTTAGAGAACAGAAGCAACTCAAGTAACAGGCTCAATGAGTAGGCTATAAAAATGCACGGAACAAAAACAACAAATACAGAAACCTAAAACTAACACATTACAGCCAACCAACTCAGAGACATCTAGTAACAAAGATGCAAAAAAGGGAATAAAGCCATAGAATAACTAGTACGTCATAAACCAACAAAACATAAATGCCTCCACAAGACCAATGATTAACAAAGGAACTTGGGGGCTAGAACAAACTGTAATATTTAGGGAAAGGCAAACAGTACAGGGGTCGACAGAAGCAACAGGTGAGAACAAACGAGCAGGCAACCAACCAGAACATTCCTGCAAAAATAAACCAGATGAGAAGGAAACTGAGGACACATCCAGAATGAAGAACAGGTGAACACTGACAGAGAAGGATGAATAAACAGGTGAGTGACAAGTCTCCAAGTGAACAAGGGAATCTGACAGGATAAACTGACAAGGGAGAGAGGGAAGAGAGGTGAATATAAAAGGCTGGCAAGGCACCAACAATGAGCAACAGGTGTATGTGATTACAGCCAATCAGTGAAGAGCAAAGCTGGTGCTGGTGAGGGCGGCACCATACAGGAAATAACTTCAAAATAAGTGTCTGAAACAGGACGTCTCTGAGGATCACGGCAGACTTTATCATAGACTGAAGATTATTTTATACCACAATAAAAATAAAAACTACTGAGATCACTTTTAGGGCTGCAACTAATGATTACTGAATCTAATGTCTAAACCAATTTTTAATGAATATTTATTTTTTGTCCATCTACGAACCTATTTGACCCACAGTTGACTGTATGAGCCACTCCTTTCCATTTCATTCTGGCTTGTGACTAAAGCTTCCTGTAAAGAGCTACAGATGATAAATGCTCATCTCCAGATGGCCTTCAGTTAAATTAGACCACAGATAGAAAAACATTAGCTGACATCTGAGGACCTGAAATATGGCCTCATTAACTACACCAGAAAACTTTAGCGGTCATCAGGATATTGTAATATTTCAATTAGCCTACAGATGTATTTCTGCTTCAGCTTTGTTTCAAACGCATTTTTACTTTGAATACCACACACTGGGAAGTTTGTTCACAAACAGGAGCACAAAAGAAGATATTTAATGCCTTAAATAACACCCTTATGAGCTACACCTGGTCCTGCCTGTAATATCTGACTACAAAAACATTGCCCTCAGTTGTTCTGCATATTATTACTGTGGTGGCTGGTAGTTCAGGAGGTTCATCACTATCAGATATGCGAGGGAACAAGATGCCTGCAGTATCTAAGTGCACTATCTTGTGGGTTTTAGGCCACTCTCAACCATAAATCAAAGACATCAGAGAGAAGATGAACA
Source organism: Monopterus albus (assembly GCF_001952655.1). Lineage (NCBI taxonomy): Eukaryota > Metazoa > Chordata > Actinopteri > Synbranchiformes > Synbranchidae > Monopterus > Monopterus albus. The sequence goes on from NW_018128337.1 coordinate 99,045, forward strand.
CAAGACAGGAAGGGAGACAGTGACCTGCACAAATGAACTTATGAAATGAACTTCAAGACATCCCTCAAGTTGTATACTGCATTGACCCATGCTGCACAGATAGGGACACGCAGTAATGTACGGGTGTGTCTGTGAACTGTACGAAATATATTCAGGGCCAAGATGCTCCAGTGATGATCCACACAATGTACTGTGTTAAAACATAAATAATAATTGCAAATGCAGTCTTTAAAAATAATAAAAATTACTTTGTGCATCATACAAACTCCACTAAATAACACATTTCAAAGGGGCGTATTTATTAGCCATGCTAGGGTCGTGGCTGTTCGTCTGCCTGTCCTCCACTTTGGTCCAGACTGAAGTGCTTTAACAACTGCTGGGTGGTTTGCCACAAAATTTGGTCCACACATTTATGTCTTATCTATTATCAGTAGTGCTATTTAACAAATGTTATCACACTCACACACTAAGCTAAGACAATAATATGTATATTTGTTAATAACACCATGGTACCATTGTCACTGTGAGCAGATTAGCATGCTGATGTTAACATTTAGCTTAAAGCACCACTTGGCATAGCTGGAGACTCTCAGTCTTGTAGTTCTGACACCTAGGGGGGTTTCTACTTTCTCTAGTATTCCAGATTTCCCTAAACAACACTCTAAAAACTTTAGTCTAAGTGGATAACAATTCCAAGGTTGAGCTAAACTGCATCACAGAGACCATCAAAATGACCTGCAAATATAAAATCATGGCTTTTATTGGTTGAGGAAATGAAAATGACATTTCATTTCTTGACAAAGAAGATTGCATTGAGCAAGCAAACAGATCCAGAGTATTTCAGGAGCATAGACCAGATTAAAGAGGACTGAACGAGCAAGTGAGTCTCACATCGAGGCATTACTGCAGGCTGGAGGATGACCATCTGCTCTGCTGTGACACAAACAGGGAGGACACGTGCCGCCGCTCTCTGCTGAGGCAACGCCCCCACACATCTTCAAAGAGCAGGGCTCTCTTGCCCCCTACAGATGATCTTTGGACCTAGTTTTTGACAATGTTTTTTCAGACAACTCCCTTACTCCCACAAAACAGGTAAAGGGTGACTATGGATTTTACTGTACATGCATGCAAGAAACTAGATGACTGCAAAAGAAAAGAGGAAACATTTAATTATTTTAGGGTTGCAACTAAAGATTTGTTTCAATTATTCTGCCAATTATTTTCTTGATTAATAAGTTGTACAATGTCATAAAACAGTAAAAACAAAAACCCTGCCACATTTCACTACAGACAGAATGGTGAAGACAGGGACTACGGAGACACTGACTAATATATACTGTTGGTTTTTAATTAGTTTTGTCCTAAGAAAAGTAAGCAGCAGTAAGAAAAATATATCACCAGATTTATTGTTCAAGAAAAGTCAGCAACAACAGCTCTTTCTAGAAACAATGTCCTGTTTGACATCCAGGAATGAAAACATTTAACCTTACTGAGGAAACTACAATGTCCTGTTTGACATCCAGGAATGGAGACATTTAACCTTCCTGAGGAAACCGGGTTTTGTATTTACAGGATATGACATCATAAAAATCAGGTTACTGCAGACAGTTACTGCATAAATCAGATGCGTGTAATGTAAATATGCTCCAGAGGGGATTGTTGATCACTTCTGGTTGAGAGCTTGATGAAAGATACGTTCTAGATATGTACATGAAAACAAAGTGCAACATTTCATGAATGTAAACTGTTCCCCTACTGAAACAAAACACAGGCATTATGCGATCGTCTTATGAAAGGAGGCCTGAATTAGTATTCATGAATGTAGGTGTTTTAAAGCTCATGGCTCCATGCAACATAATACTACATATTCTAAATTTAACCGGTGTAGGCGTGTTTTCAGGCATCGCTTTCACTTCGATGGAACTGTACAGTGTGTGCATGATTGATCATTACTGCAAACCGCACACAAAGTGCCAGCAAAATTTGGATATGACATTTAAAAAAAGATTATGAAAACTGCTGAATATACAGTAAAAGCTATGAGAAAATGTTATGTCTGTCCTGAGGAAACAGAAACATTGTCTTACTGGCTGCTCATTGCTCTACAAGGAGTTCCAGAAAGACTGTAATTGTTTTCTTATTTTATACACCTTTGTAGCTTTAGCTCTTAAACTTAATGGATTTACAGCTATTCGCACACTGACCTCTCTGCTCGGTGCATTTCTTAGTGTGTTTATGCAACATTATGATGAGTAAGAGTTGTTTACTATGAAAAGAGAGCTACACACTCACCCCTTTCAACTGCTGAGCTCCAGTTATTTGCTGAAAGACTCTGTCAATCTCCTGCTCGATACGCCTGGCCCAGTGCATTATCCTGTGGGTAAACATCACAGGCTGATTGTCACAAAACACAATCAAATGACAAAGATACACTGTATGTGTGTAGTGATACTGTAACAAAAATAGCTTTTGTTTTTGCATGGATAAGAGAACAAATACAGAAAACGTGCTGCATTTAAAAAAACAAACAAACCATGCTCTGAAAATTAGAGGCCTGCTTTGTCTCGCATTAAAATTAATATTATTTCATGATGTGTTATCTGAGTATGAAATGTGATTGTACAATGTAACCAGCACAGTCTATTAAGGCACCAATGATCAGGTCATTTAATATGGAGCAGAATGAACAGGCAAATTTGACTTATAAATATACCGGTGACTCAGATTTGTGCACTTTGATTCTTCATCAACCGTATCTTTTCAAGAAAAGAATATTTCCTTTCATCTGATTTCCACTGATTACATCATTTCATTGTTTTCTAATTCTGCTCAATGTTCACTGAATGATAACAGCTGCACCTAAGAATGAGAGAAAGCCCTGAGATTTCAGTAATTCTACCTAATCAGCTTTGGTGCCTCATCCTCATAATTCTGAGAAAGTGTGTTTCCAAAGCAAATTATCACTTTTGCTACATTGTTATTAAGAATGTAAATAGCTTCTAGAACAGAACTGTGACAGCCAAGATCACTTGACACAATTTTTTTGCAGTTCCCCCAAAACAGGGTAACTAGTGATCCAGGATGAACAAGAGTGTGAAGAGTAACAGTGCCAGGAGAGGGAGAGGTACACGTGGCTCTAGGGCTGATTGATTCATCAGTCTCTGGGTACTCCAGTCTAAATTCAAAGATGTTTAACATCAAGACAGTAAAATTCAGGTTTGTGAAGACAGGCGCATTCTTCTGTCACATAACAGCAAACCCTTCAGGGATCAAGGCAAACTTTTTATGTGACCCTTAAATAGGTTCTCGTTATTTTAATGCACTAATCTTAACACAAGCAGTGACCCTTTGATTTCTAATCCAATATGTGTCATTCTCACACAGCAGTAACTGTTTCTGTCTTAGTCAAAAGCCTAAGAAATGGCTACCCTGGACAGCTGAGTGGTTTTGACAGGTGGGGGCACATGTTTGGATGCACATAGGTGTGTATGAAGTCTGTGGTTTGAGTATGGCTGCGGATCAGTGTTCACAGGTCTCCCTCTTTTCTCTCTCTGTCTGCCTCCCTGTCTGTCTCTAGTGCTGTCAAATAAAAGCAAAAAGTAAAAAAAATGAAAATAAAGAAATACAGTATGCTGCTCTTTAGACAAAGAACTGCAGCACAAGAAAGGCTTTGACACCAAATAAAATCCAGCCACCGCTTGCTCTGAAAATTCTATTCATTTATAATTTTGCATTGCATTACAGCCAAAACCTAATTTCATATTATTCTTTTCTGTGCTTTCTGTTCTAACATCTTACTAAACTCCAAATTTGTATTTTCTGTCTATTCTGTCTGAAAAATATATTCAAAACGCTTAATGACCTTATTGAGAATGTAATAGTACTTCATAGTATGTCACAAATTCTGCAGTACAGAACTTTAAATGTGCACATGCACCAAGGCCATGAACACCATCAATTATCAATGTTGTTTTTGTTACTGTGAAAGAAATATTTGCATGATATTGAGACTGTTCTAGATAATATCAATAAAACTAACTGTTAAAGTCGGTAGTCTCTATTTAAAAAAAAAACAGCTAATGTGTTCTTCACTCATTTACTGTGGGCGACATAACAGATACTCATCCTATACTAACAACTGAAGTCAGTTTTACCCATCTTACCCCCCTTTTCATCCCATCAGTTTTGTTTATGATATCCAAATTCCTTTGCAGCATAGCAACATCTACTACTGGACACATAGACACTCACAACATGAGTTGTATTAATTAGTGAGAGTACTCAAACCTGAGTAATGAAAACGTGTGGTTTGCTGTAAATGCATCAAAGTCAACAACAGAAACACAAAACCACTGCAACTGATGATGGAGGATTGTCAGCACTAGAACAGATTTGTAAATTAAATGTATTATTATCATTATTTAAACAAATGTTTTAACTACTTTGAGTACATGTGGCATTCAAAGAATAAGTGTCCAACAGCATGAATGCTATTACCAATCTCTCTGTTAAATGTCAACTCCAACACATAAATCACACCCACCAGCAAATACACATGAGAAGCACCAAAACCACCACCTGCAATGTATCAGCACATTTAGTTCCAGCAGCTAAATTCCCTCCCAGCCCACACAAACATCATCCTGGATGTTGAACCGCTTTTAACAATAAATACTTTTATTAAGTGTGGGTACTTGTGAGAGGCAAATAAAACGGCAAATAACACAGTAGTCATAATTGAAGGAGCATAGGCTGAGATATCCTGGCTTTTAGTTAGTATGTGTCAAGAGCACACACACACACACACACACACACACACACACACACACACACACACACACACACACACAGGATCATTCATTTCCCATAATGCAACTCTTTCATCATCCCCTTTAATTTGTCCCTGCCTGGCAAATGTCAATGTCTTTCAAAGTCCACATCCCTAGTTTGTAACATTCTGTTTGCAATCCATGATGACAACTCTGACACCTTTTCTCAGATTTCAGAAAACCTACTCCAAAGCCCTCAAAAAGACATTACACAACTGTTTCCACAAGCCAAGTAGCACTCTCCCTGACCAGTAAACTGAACTTGATGAGTTAAATTGGCGAAGTCTGCTCTAAAAAAACAATGGTGTGGCTGTGAGGTGGAAGCATAGCAGCTGTTTTCCAAAGAAACTGCATCTGCAATTCATATGCAGAGTCCAGAGCTTTTAGGAGACCATAATGTTAACGGTATACATGTCACAAAATGTGAAGTCAACAGACTTGCAAGGTGTAAGGAGCTATTCTGGGCTCCCATGGTTCTGGAAGTAAAATTCCCAGGAATTTTTCTTGAAAAGGTGATTCACGGTTGGAGTTGATCTTTGATTTGAGGCAGCACAAAAATCTCATGACTGAATGATTAGTACAAAAGATTTAAATGCCGTGATAAAAAAAAAAAGTGTCTTTTTTGATAATTCCATGTACATAAATACTTGGGAGTGCATCTCACCAAGAAACAAGCAAACACAAAGCCTAAAGTTCTGTTACATGCAGGCAGAAGATTATGCTGTTGAGAAAACACATTTTACAATCTGCAGCTTAAATCCACTCACTTTTGGATTCTGGGTCATTTCTGGATGAATTCAACAACCATGGCATTGTTTCTTCTCAGTGTTTTGAATCTGACTCCACTCTGACTTTGTGCATCTGACTAAACGTTTTTTGAGTTATACAGGGGCAGATCTAGAAAATTTCAGATAGGTTGGCCAATCAGATTCTGGGGGTGTGCAGTGCTACTCCTGGCCACCCTCTGGATCTGCCCATGGAGGCACAAGGTAGAAGTTATTGCCATTCTCTCTATATACAACGTTCAGTATACAGGAAGACAAAAGTGTGTTTCTTTAGTGCAATATAAAAAAACCACGTAAAACAAGGACAAACAGAGTAAATTGCAAGTAGAAGCATTTGTGGCCAAGGCCCATGAGTATTGTCATGTTTACAGTCATCCATCGTATCAGATGGAACAGGATTCCTCAGAAGATAAAATAAAACTATGGGACATAACATAAACCTATAGGGTTGTTACACATTATCCAGGAGTGTCTCTTGTTTCTATACTATTCATGTAATATATTCCCTATATGCTCGGACCTTGACACCCTCATCTCAAGAGACTCTGGGTATCACAGAATGGGTTCCCAGTGACCTCTGTTCACCTGCCTCACTTCACTGTTTCAACTATCATTTATGGGTTGGAGAGGTGATAAAGCAACTTCGTCAGGTCAAATGGATTAAAAGATTTTTTGAAGGCAAAACATTTTTTGAGCTTTCTATCTAAAGTATTTTGAAACAGGAAATAAATCTTAATAGCCAGAAAAATTGCACTGGATCCTATAAGCGCCCAGAGAGTTGATTCATTATCAGCCAAACAGCTTCCAGCAGATTTACTAGACAATATCATGGATTAAAGTCTGGCTGGGCCTGTTTCTAGTGTCGAACAAGCCACAAATCTCCTGTCATCTGTCCAGATCCAGAGAAAGCCAAAGCTTTTCAGATGTCACCAAGTTTTCCTTTTCACATTTGATTCTAGTATGAGTTGCAATGAATGATGTGAAATACACTACTTTCTGATGATGAACCAGAAGCCACTAATAAAGTGCTGGACTCCTCTTTTTCAAGTAGAAATGTAATTAAATGTGGTTTCTGAAAAGAGCCAAGTCAAAGGACCCATGTCAAAACTAAGAAGTATGCTATTTGGGTTTTTGTTTTTACTCCAGCAACATCAAGTCTATCTACTCCAGTGGCCAATTTCAGACATGATTGAATGCCTGACAAAGTGTCTTTGACATGCACAGCACTATTTAAAAGTGAAACTATTTGTCCATAATTTCTATCTTTTATCAAATGAAGATTTCATATGTATATTTCAGGATAACATTACTGAAAGGGAAATTCCTTGAATGTCAATAATCACAAGACATTCACAAGTAAATCAGCTTTTATGGTTCTGTGCTGTTCGCTCTTTTAAAGACCCCTATGATCAATACTGTACAATCCTGCAGGTTCAGTACATGTCGGACTGCACAAAAGGCATTTAATCAAATCTTGATTGCGTTCTGTGCCACATTGTGCAATATTGATTTGAGACACGTCAGCTGCGACTCATTCATGTCTCATTAACTCACGTCATGCATTGGCACCTCTTTTGTTTTGAACTTGCAGCAGAAAAAAATACATTTAGAAAACTGCCCTTTTGGCTTCAGTTGAGTAAGACAGTTAGATGAAATGTTTATCTATGCTAAATGAAATAAATGCTGGACTGGAGCCGATCTCAGGTCAGTCAAGTCACATTCATTTATAGGCACATTTAAAAACAACATCCATTGACCAAAGTTCTGCACAGAGAATAACAAATAGCAAAAAAAAAGAACTGTATAAAATACATATAAAACAAAATAAGACACAAACAAGCCCCTCAGCTTGGTTTAAAAGTCAAGGAAAATGAGTGAGCTTTTATCCAGTGTGGGTGCAGATCTAATACAGAGGGTAGACTATTCAATAACCTGGGGGCAGCTATTTCAAAAGCTGGAAAGGGTATGAACACAAGAGCTCTGACAAATATGATGGAGCTAGTCCATTTAATGATTTAAAAATAAAAGCTTAAATTCTTTCTGATATTTAAGCGAAGCCAGTGATACAGGGGAGGTATGACCACACTTATGAGCTCCCTTCAAATGCCTGGTGGCAGCGTTTTGGATTAACTGCAGTCACAAAAGTAGGGACTGGCTTAAGCCAAAATACAGTATAGGACATTACAACAATTGAGCTGAGGTGAAACAAAGGCATGAATCATCTTTTCAAATTCATTAAAAGAAAGTGGGGGTTTAATCTTTGCCAGAGTTCTGAGATGAGATAACCTGGATATAACAACAGAGGTAAATTTCAGTTGACTGTCAAAGATTACTCATTCCTTGCATAAGTTTTACAGTAAGAGGGAATCAGGGACATTACTTAAGCAACTTTTGGAACTTATAGGTCCAAATAAAATAATATCAGTATTCTTTTATTTTAAAATAAGAAAATCTAAGGACACCCAAGCAGACAGGTCACTTATCTTTCACTGGGCTAACACACAGACAGCTAGCACTCACACTGTATGTAGAGTCACCAATAAACCTAACCTGCATGTCTTTGGACTGAGAGAGGAATCATTAGCACCTGGAGAAAATCCACACACCCGGTCAGACGCGAGGTTTGAACCCAGAACCTTTCTTGCTGTGAGGTGACAGCGCTGACCACTGCTCACCGGCAATGTTGCAGCTGATTCACTAAGAATCAAGTCTGAGACAAGTTCAAGTCACCAAAGGATAATCTGAGTCGAGTTCGAGTTGAGTCCCTGTTACCAGAGTCGGTCTTCAAGGCTTACATTAAACACAACTGACACAGCTCTCACCATTTTATACAGTGCACTGCATCACCATATTGCTTGGCAATCTGATGGAAGTGTGCCGGATACAGCATGATGAGGGTGAACAGGTTTTAATATCAATATCTTTTGCCAAATTATTATGGCCTATTACAAAAAAGTCAGTCTTTGTCTTCTGGGTCTGAACACAATCAATGCTCAACTCTGAGTCCAAGTCTAAGTCGTCAGTGCTCAAGTCCAAGTCTCATGTCACAAATCCTGAAGATCTGAACTTGAATGCTACAACACTCCAACCTCACCATCCCACCCTACTCTGTCATGTCATGGCATATTCCCAGTTGCTGGTTGGTAAATGTTATGTATAGCAGCAGTCACATAGTGAGAATTTAGTCCCACATTTCTGACATTATTAGAATTTTGACACAAGCTGTCCCTTTTTGTGAAAATCGGTGCAGAGAGGATTTGAATCACTGTGTGCTCAGGACCCAGATGTTTCTCTCATGATGGTCAGCTTTAGTCTGGGATAGCACAATGTATAAGATCCTTAAGGGAATCAACTATGTAACTCCCATCTTGTTGGTGCAACTAAATCAATAAAATGCATTCAGTGTCCTTCTCTACATTCTAAGCCAATTTAAATCAGGTTTGTTATGTGACTGTAGGCCACAGAGGTGCAGCGCAGCCTTAACTGTGTGAGTCAGTGCAGCTGAAGCACAGTCCTAAGTTTTTTTTACAGTGCACTCCATCTCCTCTCGAGCCCTGTGGGGCATTAGAAAACTCTGCATCACAGTGCTGCGATAAAGCCACTGAACAGCACAGTGCACTTGGGCTTCTACTTTGTTACTTGCTATAACTCTCATACCCCTGGGAAGAGTGGGAGAGAAGCTTGACATGATGTGACCCATATTCACTTAGAGTGGAGAAAGCAAGAGGTCGAGAGGGTGGAGCAGCAGAGTGATAGGTGCATTATAAGAGGACATTTACAGCTACAGTATGTATCTATCTGACTATGTATTCCAAAAAACACTGGTATACAATTAACTTGCGGTAGAAAAAATGTACTGTAGTAAATCTAATGATGTCTGAACTACATTTTTAGCCATGTAAGTGGCATGGCAATGTCAGTCTGTCAGTCAGTCCATCACTTTCAGAAAAACATGTCAACAGCCACTGGACGGATTCCCATGAAATCTTTTAGAGATATTCGTGGGGTAATTTCCAATAGTCCCTCACTCCTGGATCTTACTAAACCTGGAAATCGTTCTTGTGCAACATCTTGAAGGATCACCCTTCAGATGAAGGATCCAAGGAAAGGGCATGTCATGTCCTTAAAAATGTGTTTCCTTGGTTCCTCAGGACTCTCAGACCCACTAACACATACGCTGCATGTCTTACTAAACGACCTGGACATTTCGCTGCCCCACAGAGTACCATACTCCAACAAATTGTTTTCTGTCAGTGCCAACAGCAACCTGGTGAGCAAGTTCACCATTATGTGGCCAACCCAAGGGGCTTGATTAGCCTCTGTAAATTCAGTGTTTTGGAAGATGACAGGATAAGAGACAAGTTAACAGAACACACTAATAACCCCAAAATCTGTGAGAATGTACTGCTGTCCCCTGACGACCTTATTCCAGCAAAGACTGTGAAAATAGCATTTCAGATTGAATCAGCAATCAGATTAGTATCTCAGCTACCAGGCCCCTTCCCCTTTCCCTCCCAGCCTGTGCTGCTGGTGCAGGCTCTGGGGCTGCCTCCAGCCTCTCCCGATACCGAGCCGCCTGACCTTGACATACACTTCACCAGTTGGGGAGGTGTGTCACCACGCAGTCCCTGCAGTAACTGTGGCTCCTCATGTAATGGAAAAACAGAAATTAATACCCATTCTATCTGCTCAGTATGCTCATGCTATCTATATATTTGTGCTGTTTAACCTTGTGTTTCACTTTTCTCCCAAAGTTTACACACAGATTCAGTCTCTACACATGTCCACAAACATCTATACAGACATGCACACTTCACAAACACATACACACCCAGTCTCTACTGATACACACTCTATTGCCTACACAGCTCAACTGTCTGGGCTCAGTTGCTAATCTGAACGAATACCTTGGTGATATTGTGGTGCATGGTCCATCACCAGCCCTGCATGATGAACAGCTGACCAGGGTGCTTAATGTCCTCACGCCGTATTGGGGACAAATGTCCCAGCCAACGGAGAGGCAGGATCACTGCCTGCTAGCATCAGATGAAACAGCACTTTAACAAGAGACAGCGCGTGTAACCACCACGTCTCATGGTATTGGACTGGAGCCAGGTCCACCGCCCTCACCAAGATCAAAAACTGCTTCCTGTCTTGTCTGCACCTTTGAAAGTACTCGTGAGAGTCATGGTGGCATCCTAGTCAACTTTGGAGGGTGGTGCCACCCCACAACACGAACTCTGCAGTTGCTCCACAGTCAGTGACATGTACCTTCAAGCAGAGCGGCTGCAAGAGCTGGCTGGGCAGCCAGCAGAGCCAGCACAGTCCAGGGACGAACTGGAGGCCGGCTTGGACCTGGGTCAGACCGAGTTATCTCAAATACTATGTTACAAGTTTTTGATTTTATTAGGGTGTAGCCTGTCAAATGGCAGAATAATCCACATGGATATGCTGGTAACTGCCAGTCTACTCAGGTCACCTAGTTAGGATGTAAGTTCACATGTTCAGATTGTTGAGGGAGAGATAAATGTTGTGTATGGGCAACAGTAGTTGGACTGTCATCACAGCTTTACAGCAGTGTGCAGTGTTTTACGTTAATTCTTGCCGGGAAAGTTGTTGTGAGATACTGATTTACAGAGGATAGAATAGAGTGAAGTATGTTCAACGGCAGCAGTCATCTGTGAGTTATTGGACAGAACACCTTCATTCCAGGACTACTACACAGAACAGAGAGGTGGAAAACTCGCAAAACATTCCTGCCTCAAATAGGCATTGTAAAAGGGGCTAAAGACACAACAAATGCAAGGATCCCACTGCAGTGACAGTGAACTTGAGAGCATTACGGGCTCTGTCACAAACTGTATTTGAACGGTGCATTTTCTCAGTGTGTATCATTGGCCTTTCTTTCCTCACCTGTTAAAACACAACACATGCTGCTTTTTCATGTATCTTTTTTTATGATAAACTCTATTGAATGGAACACTGACAGCCTGACTAACATCAAAACACTCTTATGAATGCATGTCATCCCACTTTTTATATTTATGGTCAGGCCTGTCCTGCACTTTTAGAAACACTGCATTAACCAATTAATTTGAAAAAAAAATTGAAATATTAATCAATAATAAAATAATTAGTTGTGGCCCTTAAACCTCTTAATCTTAACCATGTCTTTTATAAGATTTAACCTAACAACCTGATGCAAACCCCAGCTATTCTATTCAGTATCTATCTATCTATATGCACGGACAGAAATCAAGAGACATACAGAGTCAAGATCGAAGGAAGCAGGAGTGAAAAGGATGAAGTGAGAGAAGGAGAAGGGGTATAAATCCTCACTGCTGCAGTATTAATTCTTAATTGGAATGAGATGCCGTCGTTTGACGTAGCGATTCTGCTTCATTTAGCCTACATCAGGAGACCCAGGGCAGAGGGCTACAAAGCTGTTTCAAAGCACTCAGCAGAAAACTCTGCAACAAGGAGGAGAAAGCAGCATCTATTCCCTACTTGAAATAATCCAATTCATAATAAAACACCCACCCACACACACATACCTGCCAGATTTATAGATCGCTACCCAAATGGTAAATACAACTTGCATCTCCAGTTCTGACTGGCCAGAAAGCCCTCACTGAGTACCCCAAAGAAGAGTGGACCATCTGGCCTGTTCCTCCCTCCAGAGGAGCCTGATTGCAAAACCTGGAGGTGGGCCCAGAAACGTAGTCTCAAGTTTAAGTGCCAACTGTACTTAACAGTAACAAGTTAAAGGTTAAGAATGAAGAACTGTGCTGTTTTCCTTTTTAAAAAGAGAGGAAATGTTAATTTTAATGGTGCCTTCAGCGGGAATCTGCAGCAAAACACAGCTTCATTCTTCTATGCAATATAACTTTCCTACTACTACAAAGCAAGCAGTACTACATTTTTCCATTACAGTACTGTCGCTTCTATTCCTCAAGAGGTTGTGGGAAAGGCGAGTGATTCACAAAATGAAAGGAATGTTTTGCTCTTTACTTTAAAAGTCTACATGGAAAAATCTAGTACTGGTGCATAAGAACAGCAGGGAGGACACTATAAAAAGGCCCTTTCTGTTTTACAATAACAGACTGCACAGACTTAATGTTGCCTGTCAAATACAATGAGCTTCTGACTACTTAAACTAATTAAATGAAATGGTCAACCTCGCCTATAACTTCACTAATGCTCCAACTAGGCTAAACATCACTTTCTTGTCACTGTTCTCCACTGGTGCCATTATGGTTTTTGTTTTGTTTTGTTTTTTAAGCGAATGACTCCCCAGATTTAACTGGGAAATACAGACATTAGGGTAATGAGTGTGGTGTTATATAAAAACAGACATATGATATGAGGCCATATGTCAATAAATCTGTAGCTTTCAATGCTCAGAGAATCTACTAATGAAGGCTCTAACTCATCCTATGGTAAGAGGGAGGCTAAATTATTGTCCAAATACTACTTGTTTTCATCTGATAGGCAGAACTTGATAAACATTACTGAAGTATTCTCTTGACTGAAACACTAAAATGTAATTACTCATCTGCCAAATGATCTTAATAGTTTTTATGCATGCCCAGTCATAGAGTGGACTACACCTTTTAGAGCCCTGAGCTTTAAATACCCACCGTTTATTGATGTAATCGCCAACACTCTCAAATTATATAACAGCAGAAAATAAAACAGGGTTGCTGAAGTATCTCTTGGCAACAGAGCTGAGTGGACAAGCCCAAAGTTGTCTGTCATCACATTCCTCTTGTGTTTTCAATAAGGGTTTACCATTACTTACGTGTATTGCTGGGGGAATGTGAGACCCACTGCTCCAGGCCACGATGCGTTGAAAACCAAGATAATCTGGATTGATACCAAGCATACGACGCTGTAAGAGCTTTTGCCTATCGCCATTTTCCATTAAAAATTCTCGTCACGGGGTTTCGGTGTGTGAATGAAACGCTCCCGACTGTCTCCGGGGCATATAGCGAGCTGTAGTGTGAACGTCCGGCTCAGTTTCCTGACGACTTCATATCGGTCTCTGTAGTCAAGTGGATGCAGAGGAGGCAGGCATTGGCCGCGGAGGCATCGCGGACGGTGGGAGATGCACTAATGCAGCTGCCAAGACACTGCAGAGTCTTTTCTCCTGCTCCCACATACACCACCACCACCACAATCGCACAGACCGGCGCGTTCACGACAGCTCTCTCTCTCTCTCTCTCTCTCATCAGCATCCAGGCGCGTCCACGCTCACTAGGCAACAGAAGAGCAGCAGGAGTTTTTATTTATCGCTGCAGAGCCACGTGGTATTTGTCATAAATTTGGTATTTATACTGTGCATATGGGGTAGAGTAAGCCAGGGGCATGCAGCAGTCCCAGGAGTCAATGGTTCCTGAATGCAACTAAATGAATACACTGTTTTATGCTCCATACCCCCCAAAAACGCTGCAATAACAACCAAGCCCAGATGTCCCATGTTTCCTAAATGTCACCCGGTGTTGGTAATTATATGGCTCCCTAACCTTTTGGCTTATGATTCCTTTCATAAACACCTATGTCTAGTTGGGGGGCCCTTATTTGTATATGTATTTATTTGTATGGATAGTCTCTGGGCAAAACCGGAAACTGTAACCTAATGTCTTGATGGACCAAATGACAATTTGCATGTGATACAACAAGCTTCTTAGGTGAAACATTAGGCTGGTATTCTGTTTCAGGCAGTAGGCTACAAGCTTACCCGCATTTTTAACTTGCTTATTGCCTGTACATTCATACCTCAGCTCAAGACCCCATGTTGTATACATCAGACCATATTCTCTCTTGAAATCGAAATGTATCATTATTTGTGTCAGTTTTTTGCATAAAATATAAATAGCAAATATCCTAAAAACTAAAACTAATCAGCTCTTTTAAATTTTATATTTGAAGTCGGTGCATCCAAATACATTAACATTGGCACATTTCAGATTAAAATTGTAGACCAGTGTTACTGGCCACAGCTCAGGTCCAGGGGCCCAAGCAATCAGTAGCCCCGTCACTCAGAACCCCATGGCTGGATTAACCTCCTGTGGGGCCCCTATTGATCTGTACAATACATGGCACTTTCATTATTTCCCCTGGCACCCAGAAACCAATGAGCTGAAATAATAAGTCAACTTATCAATTAGATAATCGATAAGAAAATTAATTGCCAACATTTTCAATAATTGATTACTCATAGAAGTATTTATCTAAACCAAAATGCCAAAAATTCACTAGTAACAGCTTCTTAAATGTGACTATTTGAGCATTTTCTGATAGTAAACAAGATCTCAGTGTCAGTCAGGGGCGACTGTGGTTCGGTGGGTAGAGCAGCCGTCTCCCAACCAGAGGGTTGGAGGTTTGATTCTCGATACCTGCAGTCCATGTGTCAGAGTGTCCTTGGGCAAGACACTGAACCCCCAAGTTACCCCCACTGGTTAGAGCCATCGGTTGAGTTGGCGCCACAGATGGCTTCCTTGGTTCTGTACTAGAAACAAATTCCTTGTGTGTAACATACTGTATACTTCACTGGTGCAAATGTAGGTTTAAATAGGCCTACAGGAAGTGATTCTAGGGCCTGTTTATCTGGTTGGTAATCCAGCCTTCAAGGGGTCTTGTTTGCAATCACTGTTAATGTGACTTTGAAAAGTCATATTTCCTGATCACTATTTTTTTTGCTCTCACAAAAGGCTTATAGTTTTCAGTTTCAGACAAGTAATAAAATCTAATATACATTAAGGTAGTTCTGGGTTGAATGTGTGACACTATATAGTTTCAGGTGAAAATTATGAGTGAATAAATAAGCACATATTTCTTTTCAGTAAAGTAGGAGAAACTGGATCTAGCACCTGGTCTAAACATAGGAGAGGATGTGCATCTTTTGGAATTACTACATATGAATACATAGTAGAGTGTGTTAAATACAGTGGGTACGGAAAATATTCAGACCGCCTTAAATTTTTCACTCTTTGTTATATTGCAGCCATATGCTAAAATCATTTAAGTTCATTTTTTTTCTTCATTAATGTACACACAGCACCCTATATTGACAGAAAAACACAGAATTT
>NW_018128337.1:115886-134792 GCF_001952655.1 Monopterus albus
ATTCTGTGTTTTTCTGTCAATATGGGGTGCTGTGTGTACATTAATGAGGAAAAAAATGAACTTAAATGATTTTAGCATATGGCTGCAATATAACAAAGAGTGAAAAATTTAAGGGGGTCTGAATACTTTCCGTACCCACTGTAATTTAAGGACATTTACATAGTCAGGGAGATCTATTGTAAAATAAAAATTAAATACATTGTCAGGTCAGTTTTATCTCACAAACTCACAAATTTGCCTCATGGTTTTTAGAGAAAACTAATTTACTGCTGCAAAAAAACAAACAAGCAAAACAAAAAGATAAATTATTTATTTTCTAGGAATTAATTTATTTTACTCTCCCATTTATTTTCTATTGTATTTTTAACCTCTTCACTTAAATTTTCCTAATATGCATTTTAATCAACAGGCTGTTCTCTCAGTAGACATGTTGACTTGGTGATACAGCTGTAACAGTGCCTCAGTGCTGTGCAGGTTGGCTTTACATCTAAATGGAATAAATGTATAAAGTAGTACTGTAATATACTGTATAGTAGATCTGATGGTCACACACACAATGATCTCGCTGCTTAATTACAGAAGTCGCCAAATTTTAAAAACTTGTTTTAGGATGCAGCTTCTCTCACATTGGTCAAATAAATATCTATACACAGCCAGGTAGTCATAACCTTTCTAACATCATTCATTTTCTCATCTTAGATTCCTAAAGATAAAATGTCTATTAATAGTATTTGAGATGTAAAAATCGCAACCTCCACCACCAACAGTTCTCTTTAATCTACAGTGACTGTGTCAACTTTCACAATTTTGTTATTTTGATTTACAGATTTGCAGATGCTTTAAATATGAAATGCAATCAAGAGAAATAGTGTAACAAGACAAAAGAAGTATTGACTACAGTATAGTGATCACTGAACTGCCATCTTTGACAGACTACAATTAACCCACTGGCTTAAAGGAGAATCTTGAGGCCATTACAAGAGGGCTTGGCTGTAATTACCAGCGGACAGTTGTAGTTACACTGCAGGAGAGCGCTGCAGAGAGAGACATACTGTACCATTCAGCTGGAAGATCTACAGCATGTACATGTTCCTTTATACACTGCAGTGTGTGCACATTAACAGCTCTACCCTGAAGTGAAAAAACCAGAGACCCAGGAGTCAACACTGATCGCAGCAGGGTGTGTGGGGAGACTGCAGCAGTAAGGTTAAATCCCCACATGTGGGCAGGCTCCCTCTTCAGGTATCCTTGCCTGAGACTTGAATACCCATCTCACCCCACCTCAGAGTCACAGTTATTGAACTTGGTCCTTACCTTTGACCGAGTATAAGAGGGAGCAACTATCAAAGGGATTTTATATTTCTGGAAAAACAGTATGTTTAGAAATCACTGACTTTGGCCTCAAAACAGAAAGACCTGGATGTACTAAAATGTTTGTGCTGCACCAAATGAATGAAATGCTTTCCTCAAACTGTGGAACAGAGACGTTTTCTTTGATTAACTGTTAAATAGCACCTATGTGTTTCCACAATCAGGCATCTACAGCTGATGACTGCCCCTATTCCGGCTGCCTCTGGGAGAAAGGATGTGGGTGCAGCTTTTAGTCGTCTCCCTGACAGCTCCATGTGTTAATATTGCTGTCATGTCCTGCAGAGCGAGAAGACTAATTACTGACTGTCTTCCTGCCAGTGCCCCTCAGAGAGCCATACACTATTAATTGGATGACAACTGCAAAGCAAGCTGAACTATAAATGAGGCTGACCTTTACCGCTATTAGAAATCAATAGATTTTAATTTCACATTTCAATTATTGCACAATCCTTTCACAACTTTATTTACAAATAATCTCCATTTTATTTTTAGAATAGAGATCGTTTGAATAAATGTAAATGCTGTAAGAACTATTTTCAGCTCAGCTGGCCGAGCAGGACACCTCAACACTGTCTTGTTCTAGCAGATTTTACATACAGCTATTTTGGTTTTGATCATCTGAAAAATATTAACTGTATGAATTTAAATACTGTAGCTGCCCGTATGAAATACTGTATGTCAAGACACAGTCTAGCAGTTTTGTGAGACTGCTTAGGCACACAGTGGTTTGAGCTAAATAAATGCTAAATGCTAAATAAATCCGTGCTCTTCCTGACACTGTAACTATGGAAGCACATGGATTCACAGAAGATGCACAGTGGCCTGCAGAGTGACATGAGTGCCAACCAACTGCCACACTGACTGCTGTACACACAGCATTAGGCAGGCGGCCAAAATGTTATGGCTGATCAGTGTATATTTGTTGATTAGTGCCAACACAAAGTACAGCTGAGGCTGATGGGAATGTCATACTTGAAAGTATTTAGTCCTAAATCAAAATATTAGGCAAAATAAAATGCAAGATGCTGGCACTAGATACAGTAAAAGGGAGTGGATATCTAAAGTTCAGTAAATTATAAGAGCAATTTGATGGTAAATTGGCAATCCATTCAGTAAATGTCTGACACCGATATTTTATGTAAAATAGCAAATATCAGCCACATGGTGGGCTCGAGGAGAAGCCAGGGGATCGTCAACATCTTTATGATTCATCCTCTGGGAACCATCAATGTCTCTACAAAATATCACAGGCATCCCATAGTTGTTGAGGTATTTCATTCTGGACCAAGTGATGGACTGAGCGACCGATGCTGCCATCCCTAGAGCTCTGTGTGGCTGTAAATGTTTTTTATGTTTCATTCAGTCTCTTTGCTTCCTTGAAACATTTAGTGCAATGCTGTCCTAAATTCTGTTTTGCTCACTATTAACAAATGAGACAAAGTGTGTTTCTACATAATGGTGACCCGAGGGCAACCAAATGGGGTTAACTTTATGATAAACTCAATGCTGCACTGATCAATTCAGCATTTTAACTGATGTTTGGACATTTTTTAAGGATGTATTTATGGTACATTTTATTGCCTGTTCTTGAAGCAGATGGTTAGTCCGAGGTAAAATGCCTTTGTCGTAGGCAGTCGGAAATGTTCCTCCATAACATATCCCTCATCCTTTTTAGAGGCTTGTCAGCGTGGCACATCTGCAACTCATGTAAAAGGGAATGAGAGCATGAAAGTAAAGAACAAATACAGTATATCTATTCAATTCTAGTTTATTAAATAAAATTGTATTTCTGGAATCAAAATTTTAAAATCAAGCTACATTTAAAATGTGGTATTTAATTGACTTTTGATATAAGAGCCTATCAATCAAAGTCATTTTCAAATAATGGAAAGCATGGTTTACACAATCAGTGATATTTCTTTATGGCTGCATTTAATATACAGGCACACTCTGATGATGTATTATGCTGTTAAACTTCTGCAATACTGAGTAATGCAAAGCTTACTGCACCTAGTGTATATCCTGAGAATCATTACAGTAAAAAAAAAAAAAAAAATCAATAGTACCATAGGCTAAATGCTCAGTTTAGTGTGATGATTACAGTGTTATTGTTCTTTGGTAATCTCTGCAAACTTTTCAAGTTAAATATTATGATCACTGAAATGTGTTTTAGAGATGATTAAAATGAGGGCTTTTCTAAGCCTCATCAGGAAAGGCAGGAACACTGGCAAGAGCTGGGATGAGCTTCTCGTACACAATGATGCCTTTCAGGAAGACTTGCTCGTTCAGATACTCGTTGTGATCGTGCAGCAGGATTGGTGTCCGGTTCATTGGGGAAAAGCCAATAGCAGGGATACCAATCTAGATTGATCAGACATAAATATGCAACAATGCCAAATGACAGTGAAAATAGATAAATGAACATTCACTCATGCAGTACTTTCTACTCACCGCTCGGATAAAACGGCTATCTGTGGCTGCTGGAAATATCTCCTTTTCCAGAGTCATATTCCTACAGTGGATATAGTGACACAGACAAGGAGGTTTGTTCTGAACAAGAGCAGTGAATTGTGGGAGCTGTGTGAACATTTGCAGCTAAGGTGTGAAGACTCCAGTGGAGTGAATATATTAGAAGGGTTGTATAAGCAAAAGTAGTAGACAATTTGTATTCTTGAGAAGTCTGAATACTTATTATCTACTGCAAACGGTTTCTGCTGGGCAGACAGAAAAATACTCAGCAAGGGTAAACAAAGCATGCAAACACAGATAGAAGAAGTTTCTCATCTGTGCTGAACTAGTTACAACAGCAGGTGTAAATGAAGATAGTGCTAAAGTTGAAGTTAATATTGTCACAATATATGTTAATGTTAACTCCTTTTTAGTGGATTGTATCAGTATAAAATAATATTTTTAACTTCTTTATACAGCACCTGACAGTCTTGTATTTGCTTCTGAAGCTGCATTCTAATACAAAAAAGAAAAGGCAAAAACACAAGCAGTTTGTGTATTAGTGTGTCCAGTGTACTCACATTTCCTTGCAGGCTGCAGTGAATGCTCTCCACCAGGGATCATTCTCATCTGTCGATGTGATATTCTGGTTCATATGTTTCTGCAAAAGATGCCCGTTAATTTAGTATATATGACAACAGGAAGTAACCAACAGTAGTAATGCAACCAAGTGCAGAGTTTGGGTGCACTGACCTGAGCAAACTCATAAGTGATGTCTTCTCCTGCTTCCTTACACCACTGTTTGATCTGTCTTTCAAACTCCTAGCAGGATAACAAACTGGAGGTTAATTAAGAGTTACTGATGAGAGGTCTGTCCATACTGATACAGGTGCCTTTAGATCAGATGTCTGCATAACCAGGTGAGCCAGTCACATAGACAAAGTCAATCTGCAGACACACTTACACACCTGCAGATTAACCGTAGGTGGTATCCTTAGGTCAAAAGTGACGTCCATTTCTGCTGGGATAACATTGTAGGCCACGCCCCCTTGGACCATGGTCATATTAACTGTAGTGACATCACCGAGTGTGAAACACTCACTAGTATTCAGCCTAAAATTCAAACACAATAGCAATGAAACACAATTGCACTGTAATGAAATCTAAAGTTGGATCAAATCAATATGCACCAAATCTGATACTGCTGGCATCAACAACTAATCAGAAATTCACTGCTCATGTAGGGAAGCCTTTTATTTTACAGTTTTGAAAGGAAAAAAGGAAAAACAAGATCATCAAGCTTAGTGCCTTTGCCCAGCGTATTGATAAAAAAAAAATCTACCATGCCATGTACAATATTACACAGTGTACATAAACACTAAGTGATACAGTATATGGCATACACTATGTGTACTCACCTGTGCTTCTCCTGCTCTCTGAAGTCCAGGAATGAGTTTATGACTTGCCGCTATGAAGGAAAATATTGTGTGGTTTTTATTAAAACAACTTAATTAACTGTTAACATGATTTTGATATTTACCAGCTTCTCAGCGGCTGTGTTTTCCACAAACCTAGACCCATGTCCAGGGCTACCTGGGCAGTGGATTGTGATCCCTGAAAAGGAGAAGTCATTCTGCCTGTTGAATGACTATCATCCTTCAGACTAAGATGAAATCTGAAAAAGCAGGAATCTGATCAGATGTGTGGATGCCTTGCACTGAGGTGCACTTTATACTTACACCAGGGGTTCCTTTCACCATAAAACACAGTGAAGGCATCGGCAGGGTTAGCCAGACCTACAGAACACACGCAAACAAATACAGCACAGTGAGAGAGAAGTACAAAATGACAAACTGTGGGGCAAAGGACAAATTCATGATGTATGATTGGCAACTACACCACATCAGCGCTCCTAAACATTAACAAGCAGGGACTGAAAAACAGCCACATTTACCTTTGGCTTAAAAATCATTAAGGCTAATTTGATGCAGTAGGTGATATAGTGACACATGAATATTTGGTCATCAGACTTTAACCCTCGTGACTACGTACTGTCTGACTCTGTGCACATCAGGCCCTATCAAATACTGCCTCTGTATCAAACACCATTATGTGGGTAGGTTCGTTTTGGACACAGCAAACATTAGTCAAGGGACAATGAACAGCACATTTAACAAATTATGGATTTCTCACAAATGTAAATTTACTCCTGCTGTAAATAGCATTAAATTGTTTCAATGCCATTTAACCAAAGATTTAATCATCCAGTCAGTTCATAGTAAAGTCAGCAAGTTCAGAAACCTTAAAGGATAAGGTCAGACATTTTCTATATTAATAGTATTTTCAAAAGTATACAGAGATACTTGCTACTTCAGACGCAGTAAAAGGTTATGGTCGTTTGGAGCTTTGGGGTTAACGTTTTTAACAAATATGCGGGTCTTGTGTTTTGTAATGTCGAAACATCAGCCAGTGCAGCGCTGCATGAAGGTCTATGACAAGAGACAAATAAGCTAACGCAGGCTGGAAAGTGACAGACCGTGAGTAGAGGCAATTCATTGTTGGTTTCAGTCTCTGTGTGGAGATTGTAGAATATGCTATTAATATAGAGAATGAGTGCACTTATCCTTTAAGTAGTCATATTGGGATTAATTTGAACAAACATCGCAAGTGATCCAGCACAACAGAACCAATACAAACATTGCTGTTTTAAAATGGGGTTATTATGGGGCACCTTCCGACAGTGAACTGCATCCTCCCTGGTTTAATATAAGCCCGGCGCCTGTTTTGGGAATTTAAATCGACGGCGCCTCCCCAAAATAAAATGTGTATATCTCCGCAACCACACGGTGTATTTGGTTACTCTTGGTGTCAAACGAAAGGGAACACTTGTGAGATTTGTCAGGAGATGTAAATACCTTTCGATGTTTCGTTTTTGAAGAGTAAATAAAGATGGAACACGGCACAGCCAGGGCTGACGTTCTCCTCATTTGCAGGACAATAGCTTGGTCCCAGATTTCCGCATACAGACAAATGACCCCTCATTGGATTCCTCTCGACCTATAGAATGAGGCTATCGAGTTTGTGACCTTATTGACAGCATCGTGGACCAATGGCAGTCGATAAGACCGCACCATAGGGGGAGGGGGGTTTCTGGCCAGCACCAATGTAAACCTGTTTCTATCCAGCCAGAACCCCCCCTAACTTAGCTTAGCTAGCGGTGTTTTGATAGATTATAGCCGGTAAAATATGACAAAATATGAATCGTATGCCTGGCAGAGCGCCCCCTAGTGGACCTGAGATGTTGCTTTATTGCTTTTGCTGTGTTTATTGTGTGGAAAAATGACGTTTATATGACGTTGTAGCCGAGCTTTCGCTGAAAATTTTGATGTATACATTGTTGGGGGTCGGCTATCACAACTCGCGTAGCATTCCTGTATTTTCCGTTCAGCCCGAGGGTCCCCTTTGAAGGGGACCTTAGGGTTGATAGTAAGTCCAGCCGGGGATGCAGTCGCTTCTCTAGCTCCCTCCTTTCCTGCTGTCTCTCCACTCTCTAAAGACTTAAATGTCTGAACTAATTTTATATGTTTAGAATTTTCAAAGCAAATGTGACAAATGTGACGTCATAACTTCCAGCCCTACATCAGTCTGTATTAATAACCAAAAACAAAGTGACAAGTTGTCTCGATATGAGAATGAAGCACACATGTTGTTGCTATGGTTACCCACAGTTAAATCCTGTTCCTTTCTATAATAAGAGAATTTTCTGTGGGCATGGTTTAAACACAATAACTGATCCCAGGTTAAGTTACTGAGTGATCTATAGTGTTCAGGTTTTATTCATTAACTTTTGAAAAATGCTGGAAACAGTGATGTATTTATTTACCTTCATCGAGGGCAAAGCCAATGTTTAATTTTTGGAACTCTGGATGCGTCACAAATGTTTCCATTCCCTTGTGACCTCCAACTTCTTCATCTAAAAAATAAAACGACAAACAAAAGAAACAAACATGGTTTTATTTGTCAATTCATTTTCCAAAGTGGCCACATCTGACATACATGCTGAACATGTGAACAGTTCGGGCTGAAATTCGATGAATCTAATTTATGTTGGCAGTCCAAACTCCATGTAGCAATGATTGTGCTCCAAAACCCGACTGACTCAGTGCTGGGTTGTGCCTGCTGTGATGTTGTTTACGGTTGATTTCAATTCATCAACTTAAACAGCACATGCCGCTTAAGCAAACCTGAACTGAAATCTGTGTGGCAAATAAACAAAATACCACGTGTAACAACAGCATCGTAAACAATACAGACTAATAAAAACCTATTTAACATGGGTTGTTCTGGCTGAATCTAAATGGAAAAGGTTCTGTAGGATCTTCTTAAATTCTTAAAAATGGTAAAGATTAAACTAAAATTCATATTCATCTATTTCAGCTACTTGTTGATAGAGATCCAGTCTTACACTTGCTGCCGCTTCATCTTTCATCCACTAATGAAGCCTGAACGACAGATGAATTCAAGGCTGTGTTTCCTATTGACCGTATCTTAACAGGTGTTTAAAAAAAAGCTAACAGGAGAGTAAGGAAAGTGTCAAACAAGTCTACGGTTTCCTGAGGACTAACAGGAACAAACAGCAAACCGAGGAGGAGAGTGCTCAGAGTGATCTTACCAGGAACAAACATCAGGTGCACAGTGCGCATCAGTTTCCGTCCCTCTGCCTTCAGTCTTCTGACTGCCTGGATGTACCTACAGAGAACAAAAGTAGATACAGCAGAGTTGTAACAGAAACAGAGTCTGACCTGACAGTATGCATGCTGGGTGAGAGAGTGTTAAAACAGGAGTTTCTCATAGGACAAAATTAAAGTGAAGGTCACTGCAACACTAGAGCAAAACTCCTATTTACTAAAACAAGTTATCAATGCAGTTTATACCCACTGTATAGTTACACATTTCATGTCCTGTGTTCCCCGGGCATAAATGTTGCCCTCTGCATCTTTGAAAGCACTGAAAGCATCGTATTTCCATTGTTCCTGGAGAAGAGATTGATATCAAATCTATTTTTTTCCATGTCTATTACAGGTAATAACAGGATTTTAACGCCATAAACTGTGACAGGTGCCATACCTGGAAAACAGGTACAACATCTGTGTGGGAATTCAGTAATATAGATTTCAAGGCCGGGTTCGTCCCTTCCCATGTCATGATTGACACAACTCTGCCTGGACACACCTGAAGGGAGGAAAAGACAGATAGGCACACATTAGCATATTTTTGTTTCGTTTTGGAGAACACTAACATTTTCTGTACTTCTTGTACTTCTAATTATTTTTTGGTCTTGGTTAAAGACACTGAAGTAGGACTGATTTTATGATGTTTAGGTGAGTTTCCTGATGAAGGTCTGTGGACTGAAACGTCGATCATAAAATTAGTAAAAGTGATGAGGTGTGTGTGATATGTAACTGATTTTATGATGTTTAGGTGAGTTTGGTGAGAGCTCCATATCCATACTATGAGCTCATTGTCTGTTATTCTCTGATTGGAGATTTTCTCCTGGGCCAGATTTTTTGGTCTATACATAGACAGTACTTTATGTGGTGCTGTTTGATGTATTTTTCCTGATGAAGGTCTGTGGACTGAAACGTCGATCATAAAATTAGTAAAAGTGATGAGGTGTGTGTGATATGTATTGTTTTTGTCTGTTTGTACTGTACTAAATGCAAGCATTTACCATCAGTGACACACACCTCAATCATTTTCATGGGTAGCCCAAGTTCCTTTGCTATTCTGTCCAAGAAATGAAGAGCAGCATCTACAAATTAAAGCACAAACAGCAGACCAACCTGTTTTAATGTTGATTTAGAAAAATTTCTCTGAATACTGGGTAACCTCTGCTGTGTTTATCTGTGTGTGGTGATACTGCTGAACTTTGGTAAAGTTACCAAACCAAATAGTTTTTTTTTTTTAAACAAGAATCGTCTCTATTCATTTTTCATTTTCTTATTCCAGTCATTACATTAAGGAAACCAGGTGAACGGAGCAGGAGATGTAGTCCCTACATCATTCCCATGGGTCTACTACTAGATCTCCAAGTTGTTTGTGCCTGGCACATCTCTAAACAAAAGAGGGATCCTGAAAGTGAATCTGCACCAACAGAAATGGCTGAGGCCCTGTGTAGTACAGTACCTCAGCATAAAGAGTGAGGTCAGCCCTCCTACAGACAAAACAATCTCCGCTGCCATGCAATGCAATCCCATTCTTTTGATAAGAACTGCAGATTTTGGCCTACAGCTTTTAATCACAAATGAGGGTTGTAAACAAGTAGATCTGACAGATGAAGTGAGAGCCTTGCTCAGCAGCTTAGCTTTCTTTTCAAAACCACAAGCTTCACACATAACTGGAAGCATTTCAAGTCTGACACAGATAAGAATTGGACTTTGATAAACTGCAGCTAATAAATGATAGCACATAAACTGAAACAGTTCATGCAAACCAGTTTCATGTTTATTTTTATTTTTTTGCAGTAAGGTTAGTTTTAAAAGCATGTACATATTTTGTACTATGGTGTACAAAGTGATATTATCTGAAAGATAATATTTTAAGTAAAATAACAGAATAATATGAAAATACTTGGTGTTGTGTAAAGAGGATGAGGCCAGTGGCGACTGCATAGTATGCACAAGAACTGCCAAGGGAGGGGTAAATATTAATTAAAGAGTAACTTTTCTCATTATAACAAGATACTTTGCTGGTTTTACGACATACAGTACCTTTAGGTTAAAACATATTGTTCACGTTATAACAGCATACTGCAGGCTCTTTTGCCATTATAACAACATACTGTATTTTCTCACAACATGAGCCCTGCACAGCTTGGAGTGCACTGTGCACACTGATCTTAGTCCATTCAGTTCAGTAGCCTCTCTCTCATCAACACCCTCCCATACCAACTTTACCACCTACACTGCTCTTGGAGGTGCGCAACAGCCGCTCCTTCAGTATGCTATATGTGGATCGCACAACGACCGCCAGACGTAGTGGCGTAAAACGTGAGCTAAGTCATAACGTACGCACGATGCGTACCGTTAGGGCTGCAGGCTCAACTGGACGAGGCCTTGACATATTTCTTTGTATTTTCCCTCATCATGGTGACTATTCCAACCTCTGGTTTGATTCTAGCCCATGAAAACTTCATTAAGATCACAAAGAAAATGCCAAAAATCCAACTTTGACATTTCCAAAGGGCACTGCTTGAGTCCAGTTTACTGCAGTAAAGTTATCTTACCATAATCAGGCTCTGGGTGGACGGTTTTGAGACAGAGGTAGTCTCTAAACAGACTCACAGACGGGTCCTCTCCCTCCGGAGAGGTCTGTCCGCCTCCAACACCTGGACCGTCTTTGTCAGGTAGCATGGTGTGGGTTGTTTACCCCTCTGTGGACACAGGGATTACGCCATTATAAACAAGCATAACAGCCATCACACCAGGATGAGAGAGGTCTCATCAGCGCGTCTCGTAGCTGGCAGAGAACCAAAGACCAAATGACGTACTGTGACGACCGCTAGCTACAGTACTGTACCTATAGCTCCGGGGCGAGGCGTCGAACTGTGCTATGTGCGTGTGAATCCATACATTGCCACTAGCAAATCTCCACAAGGTAGCACAATTCGACAGAACAGCGGTAGTAAAGATTGGTTTTACAACAACGAACAATTACATATTTATTTAATCACCATTTGCGTGTTTTTAAGCAATACCCATATAGATACTGTTCGATACTCACCCCGAGCAGCCAGCTTCTTTAGACAGGTTGGCAGCCTCACTGTGGTAACCTCACATGTATATACACCATGTATGTGTGCGCGTGCTGGCTGCGTGACCGGGCCTGTTCCGGCCCCTTCAAAATAAAAGTCCTGTCGCTTGAATGAAATCGTATTTTTTATTTACGATAACCAAGCTTCAAATAAATGTTTTGACAGTTTCGTTTCAATAACATAAATATATTTTGCTTCAATAAAAATATGCAAGAGCTTGGGCTCACTGTATGTGTGTTCTAAACAAGAAAGTTGTCAAAACAATTCAGCTCAGTAACTGTAAAATTTTAACCACATTTTCAGTCAATCATCCACCAGTATGTGCAATATTCATTATCTGCATTATGCAAGTCTTATACTCTGAACTCTTGAACCCTGACTTCAGTAAGTACATCTCTTAAGTATATCTTTCTGTTGTCAGTTTACTTCAGGGGGGTACTACAGTCAAAAATGCACCTTAATTGTTTCATCAGTGTTACATTTTTGCACTTAATCTTACTTATTTAACAAATACTGTACCAGTGTTGGAGGGAATATTCAAATCCTTTACTTAATATAACAAAAGCACAATGTAAAAGGCCCCGACGGTAAAAGTACTGCATTAGTCTGGCGTTCAAAGCTTTGCTTTCGAGCAATACACACAGAGTGTATGTACATAGTGCTTCAGATTTGTAAATTCACTCCTTTCTAAATGTTAACATACAATTACCTAATAATTATTTATACACTAACATATAAGCAGCATTTTAATGTAGGCCAGCTCTCACAGGGGAGATAATTCTAACTACTTTATGGTCTGATCTAGAAAAACATTTTATAAGCTGATCGTGTTTTGCATGGAAAATCTCCTGGCTAATTCCAAACATTTGCAAAAATTAACAATTGGCCCTCATAACAGCTAGGTAATCATGCTTCAGACCTTTTACTTTGTCTATTCAGTTTTAATCACTTAATGTATTTTAACTCATTTTAACAATGTTTTATCTTTATTCTGTCTTAACTGATTTTGTTCTGGCTTTAATGCAGTTAGTTTTTCTTTGCCTACATAAAGCTCTTTCTATTGCCACTGTGTATAAAATGTGCCATATAAATAAAACGGCCTTGCCTTGTAAGAGCCAGAAGCTGAATAAAAGTGCAAACTGAAAATTACAAAATGCCTCATGACCTTGAGTTTACATTGTTTTATCAATTGAAACATACCAAAAACATTTTTCTTTTTATTTTCAACTATGCAGATAGCTTATCTTAAGTTTTTGCCCCAACCTATTGCAAATATATTACATATAACTTTATTATTATTATTATACAAATACGTGGGAGCTTTTTTTTTTCCAGGTCAATATTCTTTCTACAATTTTATTACATCATGTATCGATTCTGTTTTCTTTGTTGAGAACAGCATGTGTTTGCCTGGAAGCTGAAATGGTCACCAGATCTTGATACTAATGTCAAATGTAAAGCGAACAGAAGCTTTTTTTTAAATACATGTACCTGCAACATTTGCATATATACACTAACCTACATGTCACCTACAAAAATGGTAACAGTGAAGAAAAACACATTCCATGTTTTTACATGCAAAGGGAGACATGAAACACATGAAACAAAACTCACCACTATATAAAGCTGCTGACTTGTTTCATATTTTTGGATGACACTGGAAAATTGAAAAAAAAAAAGTACTTAATGGCAACATCTGAAATATAGTATTATTAACTGCCACTAACACGTGCCATTTTCCATGTGATAAAACCTACTGTCATGCCAATAATCTTTGCTTCATGTGATAATATGAGAAGGATGCTGATCATAGTACGTTTTAGCAAAATTGTCACCAGACTAAACCAAAGGAATAGCGGTCCTCTTTCTGTTTTTTTTCTTCATCTTTCCTTTTCCCCAACTTTCTACCTCATCTTCCTCCACTACACATCTCATTTCAGTTTGCTGAGGAAGTCGATCAATCCTTGGTGAAATTCTCTGGGTTTGTCCATGTAGCATGCGTGGCGAGCTCCTTCTAACTTGAGCACAAAGTGATGTGGCAGTTGTATGAGGTTCTTGTGGGACTGGGCACCCAGATTTGTGTCCAGGGCTCCAAACACAATCAGAGTGGGAGTCTGAAAAACAAAAGGTTTTTACAAATCCACAGACCCGTGTGACCATGCAGCTTTTTAAAAATACACACCCTCGGTCTGTCTCTTCATCTCTCCCTGCTTCTGTCCCTCTTTCTGGTTGTATTTTATCCAAATCTATATTCAGCACATTCGTTTCTTCTTTTTCCTTTCTTTTTTTACTCATCCCCTCTTTGCCCTAATTTGTCTCTTCTTCCCACACTCTTCCCCTTTTCAATTTCCCTCCTTTCCTGGACAGAAAATTAATCACTGCCTATTGTGATGATCTATAAATCATTAAAGTAATTTTTTCTAGTAAAAATGCAAAACATTTCCTCATTCCATTTTGCCATTTGTGAGAATCTGCTGCTTTCTGGCTGTCTTATGAAACAGTAAACCGAATAATCTGGGTTCTGGACTAACAGTTGGACAAAAGCAACGGGAACAGATCACCCAGGACTTTCAGCAACGTTTAGGAGCCATAAAAGCATGCACAGATTGTGCCTCATTGAGAGCCTAATTTACTGGCTGAACAAAATGAACAACTTTACTGGCTGAACAAAATGAACAACTGTCCCAGGATTCACAAAGCCACGGTGTTGCTGTCTCTTTACTGGTTTGTGGTTCCATACATCGAATTTTGTTTGTGAATATGCACCACAGAATCAATAGGTCTTATGTCTGTGTCAAATCCAGCTATAAAGCCTTCATTAATCCAGTTGATATTGCACTTGTATGGTGTATAAATCTAAATAAATTTGCAGTTAATTAAAATAAACTATTTGACACACTACAAGCCTGGGTCAGCTAATATTTTATCACTGGAGCAAAATTTAATAAAGCTAACATGTGTATCCCCCATTAGTGCACAATGCTCTGCATGCAATAATGGGTATGTAAACCGTTACATGCACAAAACACAGATATTAGAAAGACTCAGTAATGGTGCTTCAGTAGGGGCTCAGTTTATTTATGTTATGGGGCCACCTAGAGGCTTAACCTGTTTAGTGGTCTACATTTCTATTTACAGTTTTTCTGAATTGCTCAAACACTAAACCTCATTCTCAGGAGAAAAGTGTCAGCTGCCACAACTCATTTATCAAATTAATCACTTTTTGCCAAACCTTAAACAACATTCTCCAGGTTAGACAGTTTTCAGATCTGATTCAGTCTTTCTGCAAAACTCTAAACACATTCTCACTCAGTAAACACATTTTACACTGTGATGCACTTGCGATGCATAATGATAACCACAGGTGTCAGTTACAGCGCAGCTGTCACAGCTTACACACTACAACTCCTAATTGCTCACACATCTTGCTGATGATGTGAACTCGCAGTGCACAGGCAGCGCGAGCAAGCTGAAGGTTGATACCAACATGGATGGAAACAATCTGAGAAGCAGAGGAGGAGGAGTGCGTGAAAGAGGTGGTGTATGAAAAGGAAGACTGTGAGGTAAAGGAGGAAGTTGCCTGAGATGTGGATGGAGTCCTCTAGGGTGTCCCAGCACAAAGACATGATGCTGAGGCTGAATTAATCACTCACTGATGTTAATTTTATAGTGTACTGTCATGTGCTTCTCATTTACATTAGTCTTTGCAGTACTGTATTTTTGCAAGTGCTGAATCTACAGACATTCAATACTGTATTGCTTGTAGTACATACATTATACAACACCTACACTGTTACTGATTTGTGAATCAATTCTTTTCTTAGAAAACATAAAATGTTTTTACTTATAAACAGTAATTTAGTTCTGTGGAGCTACATACCCTAAACACAGTTTTCCATTTTTTGGTTGTTTTTATGTTGACTGGCTTTGTGTCTTCTTGTGTATGAAAACACTGCTTTTGAGCAGAGGTAAAACTGTTTTGAGGTGTCTGATTTTCCAAGAAGAGTCAGAGGTTTTGTGAAAGGAACTTTGAAAAATGGGCTATGTGTTTGTAGTTTTGAGAAGAGGGTGGAAGGTTTCAAGAAATGTGTTTTAGCAATCATGAAAATCTATGTTCACCCCAAAAACAAAAGGTTAACCCTAATGTCATGAGGAACACCAGTGAAATTTATTTACTAATGACAACTTTTTCCTTAAGTCTGCTGAATCTGTTTTGATACATTAAACACCACTGTCAGCATAATCCACACCTTCCTCACCTGAATATTTTGATACTGCTGTGGAGTGTAGCTTCGGGTACCAACTGGTGCTATGGGGATAAAGCCATGTAGCTGAGCGCTGTTCTTCATAAGGAAGGGGATGGAGTAATGCCCACTCATGGAAGGGCTCAAAAGCACTGCAGCTCTGACACCCAAAGACTCCATGAACCTTGAAAGCAGGTCTACTCGATTCTGGTCGGTCTTTAGAGCTTCTGAGTCAGGGGATTTTCCATAACCTCCAAGAAGAAGAAGAATTTGTTAAAGAAAAGATATGGCTATTTATAAATTAAATGAATTACAAAATGTCTGCGCTGAGATCATCACACGCAACAACCATTCACACCAGTGTGTGTACACTGTGGGATTTAATATTATATAATAACTGTGATAAATGTGTGAACCCACGTGGATCAGTAGGAACAGTAAATAATACCCAGTGAACCACTGTATTCAGATTTTTCAACTATAAACAATTTTCGTCTTTAACAAAAATGTACAGCCTGTATTTATTATTTATTATTCTGTTAAATCACCTGCAGGCTGTGAGTGCTAACAAACTCATCAGTTAATTTAACACCAGTTCTTTTTCATTTTCACTATGTTTGAACACCAATTTGTGTAACTAATATCAGTTTCTATTTGTTTGCACTTTGAACCTGTTCTATAAATCTAAGATTATGTAGTTTGTCATTTATTTATCAAACTATATATGTTAATAAGAAATGAATAATCCAGTTTTTAATGACATGACTGCAATCACTAAAATTTGAGTGAATTTTATGCAATAACTTTTTTACCTGGCAGGTCCATTGCTAAGGCCTGGTATCCATTAGTTGCCAGCAGAGCCAATGTACCAAGTTCTTCCCATGTATTGGATGTGAAGGCCTGGCCGTGCAGAAGAACCACTTGCAGCCTGCACAAAAAAGTCATTTTGTTTGTTTTCCCATGGCTTCTTATAACAGTCTTAGTAGTACATCGCTCAGGGTTTTTATAACATATATAACAAAAATGAGGAAAATGTGGCATGTTAGAGCTGTATGTTAGCAGCACCACCTGGGTTTGAATTCATGTACTTTATTAAGTGATCATCATGTTTCATGTGTTCACTCTCTTAGATTTGGAATTAAAAGTTACAAGGACAAAGCACATTATCACCCAAAATATTCTAAGCAGGTCTCTGCTTTCGTCAGCTCACCTTGGTAATATCTGTCGTCCAGCGCCGTCAACAGGTAACGCCTCTCGAAAGAACAGTGGAGGGTCCCCAGGCAGTTGTCCAGTGCGAATAGACACATTGCTGGCTTGAAGTGGAGGAGGAGGAGGGGTAGCCATCTGCCCCTTTTTTTGAGCTTCAAGAGAAGGCTCCATGTTGCCCTGGCGAATGGATGGCAGCAGCAGGTACAGCAGTAATGTGGCCAACAACACCAGGCCCAGAACAACAAGACGATTACGCAAAAAATTCATTTCGTCAAGGTGAATGATCTAGGAAAAGTGGTAGACAATGCATTGTCTAAGATCTCATCATACAGATCCTATTGATGCAGTATTCTCCTTAGTTTGACAGTAGGAATATGTAAAGGTCGACACCCTCATCCAATAAGACCACTGCAGTTGAACACATGAAACTGTCTTAACAATATCTGGTTTTGGGAAGTTAAACTGAGATTTTTAAAGCCTGTACAGTCTCATATTTTCATAGTTTTAATCATCACTGCCAATTTACTCACCAACTGCACTGCTGAGATATGAGAAACAGGAACACAAGCTTTGTGTTATGATGTTTCCATATCCGTCAGCAACTGATTAGATGGGTGCAATTTATAGCATAACACATAGGAATGATGGACAAAACATTTACATTTCCTTACTGCTAGGTAGTTCTGTATTGATTTGGTGGACAGCACCTGTGTGTGTGTGTCTAGCTTACAAAGAAATATTTGCCCGACAAACTTCACTAGACTAGACAATTAAACTTTTGGCAAATAAGATACATCCTTCAAATTGCCACACACGACCTAAGTCCCAGATTGAACGGTGTAACGTTACTATAACATTAGTTGGTTGATAATGCTAACCATGTTGGCTGGGCACGCAAGGAATGAATCCAGAAAAAACATGAGAAACATAAAGTTAATCATTTAAAATAACTTCCATTCTCCAGGATGAAGGCTGAAAATCTGTATCTGCAGAGCAAAAATGCTAAGCTGATGAATGCAATTCAAATGTTGAAAAAAAAGCTAACGTTAGATGTGCCGTTCTTGTAGGCTACTAAGCTAGCTAAATCATTGGGAAACTGAGGGACAAGATACATTAAGGATGCAGCACCAGTGGAAAACATACCGAAACTGAGGAATTATTGAACAAGTTCAATGCCGGAAGGACGAGGCTGTCTGCTTCATCGTCAGGTTTTCTGCATTGCTGGCTGTCAATAATAGGAAATATTGTTGGAAGGCTTCGAGTCGATGCAGGTGTTAGCTAGCTTTCCAAACTGAAGTGTGCCTCACGTTAGTTATGCATGTTAACATACATCATTTAATTAAAAAAAAACGACCTGCACATTCAATGTTCCATGAATGGGAAATTGTCGATCAACATAAAATTTGCACTGGATATGGACTGTCAAACGAGAAAGCTGAGAAACGCAAAAAACAGATGAATGTGTTTATTATAACATGAAATCGTACGGGGATTAAAACGAATGTTTCTCGTCGACGCACATTACGAGTTGCACATGACCAAGCTTTGAGCTCCTACGTCAATTCGTCCTGATACTGTCTGTCAACATCATCGACTTTATGTGGTCAACAAGATCATTTTAGTCTATACGGAATATCCCGGAACTTTACAACTGCAATGCCATAAAATGTGTATTTATATATGAAACACTTTGAGTAGCATGACATTATTTGCCTTTTTCTTTAATATTTAGGCCAACGTGCTGTGGTATCCACTTAGAATAGTTTCTCCTTTCTCCTTTACCTTTGTTGTAAAAGTGCCCACATCAATATATATGAAAAC